>NC_048225.1:19835750-19847060 GCF_002007445.2 Ailuropoda melanoleuca | reverse complement strand
CGCGTGTAAAAAAAAAAAAAAAAAAAAAAAAAAAAAAAAAAAAAAAAAAAAAAAAAAAAAAAAAAAAAGGGGGGGCGGGGGGCGGCGGCTAAAGGTGGCGGGAGACGGCTCTCCGTGACTCCGCGCAGTGTGCTTAGCTGAAATCTGTGGCGACCCCCCCCCCCCCGCGTCTCACACGCGCTCCCCCCAGCCCACTGCGTTTCAGTGCCAGTTTTCCACACTTCTTCCCGCATTGTGGGACGCACTTGACCGCAAGTGCTGGGACTGCGGCTTTCTTGGATACAGCTCGGAGAGAGGTTTCTTGAGAGTTTATTAGGCCGTGATTTTACTGGGATCCGGGACGACGCTAGTGAATAGAAAAAAAGGCCTCTGCCGCCTCAGGTTAGAATCTAATAGGGAAGACAAGATCTAACACCAGTTTTAATAACGTGCCAGCACTAAGTAGGCACTCAGTAAACGTTTCCCTGACGAAACCAAAAGTATGTTTCTGGACTTCACCTGTATTTATTTAGCGCTAACTTTGTAACCAAAGTCTATCCAAAATCATCAAACAAGGAGGGTAGACAATTGTTAGGAAGCAGTACTGGTAAAGGCTCAAGTCTGGAAGATGCGACGCTTGTATCCGTGCTTATTTCAGCAATGCCACTAACTAGCTGAGTGAGCCAATGCGTCATAGGTTTTTCCGTTTAAAACTGGATATCCTGTTTAGAATGGGGGCTAATGAGGCTTTTAAGCTGTCAGGTACTCTTACTGATGTAAAATATAATTACAGTTAAAGATTCAAAATGTAGACTTCTTGAGTTGTATATGGAAATTAAGGAAACTACATACATAGTGAAAACAAGTTACTGGAGGAAAATGTAGCGCTAATGGATATAACTAACTTACAATCAGAGTTCAAAAAGAGAGGTTTAGAACTGATGACCCAAGTATGTCATTTCTGATAACTGTAAAAAATAGTGACGGGGTCTGACAAAATGGTTTTAACCCAGAGAAATCTTGGGGAAAGTCCTTTTATGCCCCTCGGTGTTGAAAGCTGCCCTTGTTGGACTTGGCTGGGTTTTAACAGAGCAACTCCTCAGGGAGCCAGTGTGCTTTCACAAACATATGCAAGGTATCCATAACAGAATCATTTTTGGAAACTGCCAAGAATATCTTCAGCCTACAAAATATCCACAGTCATACCTTTGCCCTTACAGATTGGTTCTTGGAACCTGAGAAAAAATAATTGAGTGATAAGAAGAGATTGTCTTTTTTTTTTTCAAATCTGTTTGCCAACTGCATGATTTATTTGCTGCCCAGGCTGTATTTTGTCCTTGCAGGCTTTGTGATCTGNAGTACAGATTGGTTCTTGGAACCTGAGAAAAAATAATTGAGTGATAAGAAGAGATTGTCTTTTTTTTTTTAAATCTGTTTGCCAACTGCATGATTTATTTGCTGCCCAGGCTGTATTTTGTCCTTGCAGGCTTTGTGATCTGACTTTATTTTCACTAATCCTCTTCATATACTGGTGTCATACCTAGTGGGAGGGAAAGTGTGATCATTGCTTTAGTTTTCAAGCTGCTCTGGCTAATGGATTTCAGTGGAATTTGCATTCAAATACTATTTTTCATCATTAGAAACATCTCCTTACAACATGTAAAACACTGTTTGCAAGTTTCAGATATTTAGAAAATATAGTACAAAGAAGATTTTAAAAAATCCATAATGTTGCCACATAGGGTGAGCCGCTTTTAACATGTGTGTTTAATACTTTCATGCATTTTTATGTATGTTAGATAATACAATGTTTCCTTTTTTTNTATGTATGTTAGAAAATACAATGTTTCCTTTTTTTTCGCTTACCATTATTATAGTCATTTTGTGGTGTTATTATGACTGCTTTATAACCGTAATTTCAAACAGATGCTTAATATTCTAGTTATGGCATAATAATTTTACATGATTGCTTTCATGTTGTTTGGCTTTTTGGTCATCAGTTGCTGTAAAGTGCATCTTTGTGCACAAAGCGTTTTTTGTACAAGATTATTTAGGGGCTGGGTCTGTGTGCTTCAAACAATGTAACATTGTCAAGCAACATTCAGTCACTTATTTATTCAGGAGAACATTTATTTAGTGCCCACTATGACACAGATTTTAGGAAACTTATTTAAGAGGAAAAGACAGGCAAATAAATGGGCAGTATTAATACAGTGTAATAACTTTTATCTCAGAGGTAGGTATTGAATGATGTGGCAGCACATCTTTAGGGAACTGGGGAGGAGACAGGAAGCCATCCTGAAGAAAATATGGCTGGGAAGACTGAAGGAGAGCTAGTGGCCGGCCAGTGAAGAATGGAGGAGGGCATCTTGGGCAGTGGAGACAGCACATTCAAAGGCTCAGCATCGTGAGAAGCATGGGAGCAATGTAATTCTTCTGCTTACCTATATGAGGAAGGGTCTACATGGCCTATACAAAAATTCTCTGAAGAAATATGCAGCTCTAAAAAGAAATACCCAATGAGAGACAACATGGTATTGTGGGCTGAGCAGGGCCTCTGAAGTCAGACCAAGGTTCCCTTAAGTCCAGACATAGAAATGGAAATTAGAAGCTAAGATGGGATAATGAATCAGAGAAGAGAGAGAAGGGGCTCAACAGCACTTTACTGTCATTCCCATTTAGTTCTAAGTGGTTGCTATTCAGTGATTGGCTTTAAGTGGACGAGGTATAGCATCCCCTGGAGGATTAGAAGGACATCTGGGCCCATTAGGAGCAGTGAAGGAGTCCACAGCCCATAATCCCAGCCCTTGGTGAAGTGAGTCCCTGGTTTAGATGATGAAAACCACCATAGCTCCACCCACAGTGGACACATGGCCCTGACCTTGTTCTATGCTGTCCTAACCCCCAAGAGCAGATAATAAGTTCCTGCATCATTATCTTCTGACCCACTCTGTGGGTCACACAGGGTCTGGGCAAGGTCATTGACTTCCACAAAGCAAGCGGGCAAGTTCCTAGGATTTCAGGCCACACCACAGGGTTTCCAGGGATTTCACATTTTTATTCACTTGGCAGATCACCCCACATGCTCTTTGGGTTGAGCTGAGTGTGTACCTAGAAGGGCCGTGGAGTAAATATACAGAGAAGAACCTGCCTCCATACACAGCCTTTAGAATTTTCTTTCCTTGCAGAATGTCTAGACTTTTGGTTAATTTTTTCCCCCTATACTCATAGAATGCTCTAGACCTAATTTTTTAGTTCTTTGACTCTTCAGCTCTAACTTTCAGATTTGTTTTCATGCATTGATTTTATCTTCTCACCTTTAGGAAAACATAAAACAGGACAGATGATTCAGCTGAATCCACACTTAGCATTTCTAAAGCGGGTATTTTTGTACATTAGTGTGTGAGGCTTGTAAAGAAGGAGAGAGATTTTTACTTTTCCATAAAATTTCTTGCTCCATGGTTTCTTAACTATGGGTTTTCATCACCTATTCGGTGGGTGAGATGTTTAGGTTTTGAGGGTTCTAAGCCAGCCAATAATGTCATGAAATCGACCACTGTGTCAATGTTGTGCTTCTGGGTGGTCGTGTCCTTCAAAACACATAAGACACTCAACCAGCTAAAAGAGATGAGCTCAGAGATGTTGGCTCGGAGGAAAAGAAGGATCACATTGAGGTCATTGATGGGGCATCCCAGCATCTTTCTGCTGAGGAGATCAAAAGCTGGGAGCATCTCATAGATGGATAGGAGTCGTTTGTCCCATCGACATAGTCGCGTGAGGTTGTATATTATCACTGGAACCAACAGGGTGTATATTGTTATACTGGAGAGACTGACAATTTGCAAAACTGACAGAGAGGTCAGCCTGCACGTGATCAGATGGGGCATGTGGGTCTCATCACTAAGCAGCCCTGTCTTGACAGAACAGCTGAATTCCTCTTGGAAGAAGACATCCAGGTGGAAGTGGCCAAGGTACAGGTAGATGGCTGAAATGAAGAGGAGCAAGAGGGAGTTCCTCAGGAGGTAGGTAGCCACTAGGGAATGTGAGCGCTGCTTACATGCCAGGTACCGCTCCAGCAAGGGGAATTCGAAGTATCGTTCTTTCCGAGCCCTGGGCAGGGGAAGAAAGGAGGCAGGGTTAGGACAGACCATTTAGAACCATATATATTGAGAAAGCCCTGCAGGGAAGTAATGGAAACTGTGTGTCCGACGTGGCATTCTTGGCTCACATGAAAATCCGCCTTCCCTGAGCATAACCACTCCTCTCCCCAAAGAGGTGTGTGAGTATATCTTCATTCTCCAATGAATGAGTGCAATGTGGTCAACCCAGTGAATGATCAGTGAATAACCAATGGTCACACTGGATTTCTGCCCAGCAAAGCAGACTAAACCTTCAAGCTAAAACAAGGTCCTCAAGGAAGCAATAGGCTTATTAAATTAGCACCGGACTGGGAGTCTAGATAACCACATCCATCCATTTTATAAAAATAAAGATGCCAGTAGATATTGGTTGAGAGCTGTGGTGTTCAGGCATCTGTAAGCCAGTCTCTGCTCTGAAGGAGCTTACGGTCTGGCTTAAGGGGAAGGGGCAGATAAGATCTGCAAATAGAGAATAAAAATCATGCTTGATTTGTGGCTAAGATGATGGACACAAACCACGAAGTTGTTAAAGTTAGGAGAGAGGTAGGCATGAGCCAGAGTGTTCAGAAACCTTTACAGAGAATACTGTCTTGGAGTTGGCTTCAAGAGGAGGATCGAGTTCAGAAAGATAGACGGGAGAGGAACTTTTTTCAGAGGATCGAGTATGTGCACAAACAGGAGACAGAATATAGTTTCACGTCTCAGCTCAACGCTCCTCCTCTTGCTGGGGCCTCCCTTGACTGCCTGATTATTTATTTATTTATTTATTTATTTATTTATTTATTTATTTAATTGGTTTATCATAGGTTTTATTGAACCTATTTTTTTAAAAAGATTTTATTTATTTATTCGACAGAGATAGAGACAGCCAGTGAGAGAGGGAACACAAGCAGGGGGAGTGGGAGAGGAAGAAGCAGGCTCATAGCAGANGAGGGCCTGATGTGGGGCTCGATCCCATAATGCCGGGATCACGCCCTGAGCCGAAGGCAGACGCTTAACCGCTGTGCCACCCAGGTGCCCCTGAACCTATTTTTTTATAATAATATTTTTTATTATGTTAGTCACCATACAGTACATCCCCAGTTTTTGATGTAAAGTTCCATGATTCATTACTAGGCTGCTGGATTTAAAACTGCACCACTCCAGCACCCTCCAGCTCCTGAGCCCCTCACCCAGCTTTACATTGTTCCCTTCGTACCACTTATCTTCTGCCATATAATGTGCATATATGTGTTGTGTTTATTTGTTGTCTGTTTCCCCTCAGTAGAGTGTGAGCCCCATACAGGTAGGTGTAGCTTCGTCTCCTCCCCACCCCTGCCCCCAACACACGCAGCACACACTGATGGGTCCGAAGCTCCAGAACAGTGCCTGGGATGCAGTGAAAGATGCATGAATGCTTCAGTGAATGAATGGTTATTCAGGAGAAGAGGAGGAGACCGCCTGGGTGGAGTGGGAGGTTTCTGTCACTTGGTGGTCAGAGGTGTGAAGAAGTAGTTGGTGACGGTGTGTAGAAGGCCTTGGAAAAATACTTGGGAGAATTTGGGTCTTTTTCTGGAGGTGTGGGGGGAGCTTCTGAGTGGGGGAATGGTATGTGATAGTAGTACCTTAGAGAGATTAGTCCCTTTGTGACTCAGGGTGTTCATCTGTAAACTAAGGAAGAGTCCTGTCTCTCCTCCCCATGGAGAAATGATAGAAAGTGAGTGAGACGGTGTGTTAAACACTTTGGATTCTTGAGAAGGATGGTACAGAGGACAGTTTAAAGATGACCCTGCAAGGATATCGTGTTAACGTGCAGCTGAGTCCTTCAGAAAAGGGTGGGAAAGGCTACTCACTTCTCCAGCTCATCCCAGAAAACGTGGGGGTCCGAGCTCTTCTGCCGGATCTTCAACATGTGCTGCACGAGGCGGATGGCGCGATTGTAGGATTTGTCCAGTTCGCTGATGATGAACAGCAGGTCTGAGCTGAGGGCTGGTGCAGCCGCATACTGCCACAGCAGAACGGGCAAGTACATGACCACAGCCAGGGCCAGCAGGGAGTAGGGGAGGGCCTGTGGGGCGACAGTGAGCTGAGGAGGGAGGCCCAGGGTGCAGGGGCCTTGTAGAGAGAGAGCTCTGAGTGAGGGACTCTTGTTCCCTGCTTCCTGCCTCAGAATGGGGAGGCAGTGTGGGGGATCAGCCATCAAAGGCCCAGGACTTAAGGCTGTCCACTGACCTGGCTGAATATAGTGAAGCCCAGAGGAGAAGGGATGGTGGAGCTTTCTGCTCCCCGGCTCCACTCCTCAGATCTTGGGTCTGTGTAGGGGCGTAGGACCCCAGGGAGGACAGAAGGGAGGGAATAAGGGAGAAAGAAGGGGAGAAGGGGACAGAGAGAGAACACGAGAACACACCCCCTGTTCCCCATGAATGTTAGCCTGGGTCGCTAACCAGAGATCATGGCCAGCAGTGGTCACGGCGTCACATCCTGGGAAACAGCGACCTTCATCCTTAATCTTCATTCTCCATCATCCTCTCTTTCTTTGACTGCTCCAAGTTTTTATCACCAAGCATCCAGAGTCTGTTAGCTTTCAAAGCCCAGCCAGGGGCCCCAACGTTGCTGAGAGGAAGAGGTCAAATCCCATATCCTCCATGCCGCCTTCCCTGACTCCTCTCCTGTGCGGTGGTCTTTTCACCTCTGCAGTCATGGTCATGCCAAATGACACCATCAGGGACTGTCTTGGAATTTTTTGGGGGCTACTTCTGTTATGCATGCACACAAGCTGACACTGAGGTACGTGTGAGTCTCGTGTCCTCAACTACACAATTTGCTGCACAATTTGCAATACCTGATGTCAGCCACTATTTTGGCCACAGTAAAAACTGTTCTTGTTACAGGCTTTTGAAGCTACATTTGTGCTAGGTGCTTCACGTGCATATTTCATTTGACCATCAGGAGGATGCTGCCAGGCAGACACTATTAAGATCTCTATCTTATAGATAAGGAGACTGAAGCACGAGAGGGTTAAGTGACCTAGACAGGGTTACACATCTCGTGGGTGGGGGAGCAGGATCAGGAATTAGGCAGTCTGATTTTGAAGCTTATTCCATTAAGGACTACTTGACTATAGCTTCTCCTGAAGCAGGGATGCTTTTTATTTTAGAGGAGAGTTTGAAGAAAAAGAGGGAGGATGCATTTTTGGTTGCAGCTAGGTAGAGAAGAAAAAGGTGTGTGTGTGTGTGTGTTGTGTGTTTTTGAACTAAACACTAGAGACAGGTTAGGAAAACTACACCAGTCCACTAGAGAAAATCAGAACTTTTTCATTCCTGTTCAAGAAATGGCATTTCTTGAAAATAAACTTCACCCCAGGAGATTCTGTGTCAGTGGATTTGAAGTGGAGCCAGAGAATCTGGGTTAAAGAGCACTCAGGCCATCCTGACTGTCAGACCGTTTGACTCTTTCTTGACATTTGAACCCCATCCACAAAATCTTGACCTTGTTGCCATCTGGATCCCGCTTAAACACTTCCAGTGACAGAGACCCCCATGAACTCTTTCCATTAAGTCTCTGGTTTTGTCTGGGTTCCAGACCCGTGTGGCCTTTGGAGGCCTTGTAAACTGTCATCACCGGAAAATGTCATGAGTGACTTCTGACTCAACATGGTGAAGTGGACACACACATGACTTCTCCCTCATGAAGCCCCATGAGAATGATAATAAAGGGATAAAAAAGACCTAATTCTATCAGGACAAGGGAAATAGGAGACAAGAGCCATAAGAGGTTGCAAACTGGAAAGCAGTAGCATGCTAGGACACAGCAGCCCGTGGGATGGGGAGTTGAAGCAGGCCAAGCAAGCTGTCTTTGCACCACAGAGCCAGAAAGACTCAGGAATTGCAGATATGAGGCACCTCTTAAAATGGGGGAACAGCTGGGGCTGCCAACAGGAATATTGAAAAAACAGACCCACAGATCCTCCCCATAACATGATGCACTTATCAAGCGACTGTCTTTTCCATCCCCGGGCAGAGGCTTGTGCTTCACTCTTTGGGGACATTAAACCAAAGTACTTCTGCGCTTGGCTCCATTGAGGGCAGGGGAGCAGCGCAGAGAGCCATGTTGGTTGAGTGAATACTGAGTGCTGAGACCCACAGCTGAGTTCCTAGACGATTGGCAGCCGAGCTTAATACCCACCCTCCCCACCCCTACTCCCTCCGCAGAGATTAAGGATCCAGTGATTCTTCTTGGGAACCGGCCCAAGAGAAAGGATTACACACACCGATATTTGAGGTTTTCCCAATGAAATGGCCCAAAGGCTTCATTATAATCAGAGGGCTGGTCAGCCAGCCTTACCCACAGGCATGAAGCTTCCAATCAGATAAAAGCGGGTGACCAAAGATCACAGGACATTTGAAGAAACACGAGAGTCAATGACGAACACAAAAAAGCAGGAGGCCGGGAGGCGAAGAGGACAGAGAGAAGACCTTGATGTGGCTCTGGCCGGCCCCACCCCCGCCCCGAAGCAGCCGGATGGAGCCCCCCTACTCTACCTTGTGAGGCCACAGGGACTTCATCTTGTGCTGGCCAAGCTCATCGGGTTGGTGGTGAACAAGCGAGTCCCAGCAGGAACTGTCCACGTAGGCGGCCTGCCGGATGCTGAAGTTACTGGGAGAGAAGCAGCGGATGGGAGGCCCTGGAACAGGAACAGAGCTTGGAGGCAGCCTGGAGTTGGAGCAGAGGAATGGGGACCCGGGATCCACCAGCCGAGAGCTTTCCAGGGGTCGCCTCCAGGGCTCTGCCAATTTCCGTATCTGGCAGGCACTTTCTCCGTCCCAGGCCCCGGCTTCCGGAGGCCAGCACTGCCGAGTCACCACAGGTCTGTTTGGCTCAGGGCTGCCAATGTGTCGGGCCTTTGATGTGGGTTCTTTCCTCAAAGAGCTCCCCCTGGACTCCCAGAAGCCAGGCAGTGGGGGCGTCCCACACTCCTGGGTTTGGTGGTGAGACCTTCCTGAGAGGACTGACATCTCTGAGGTTCTAAATTTTAGAGGGTTAATTGCTGGGCTTCTGAGCCCACATCAAGAGAAAGGGTGAGCAGGCTGTGCTGAAAGGAAAGTGGGCTTGGTGGGGGGAAAGTTTTGTTTTCCCGTCATTCTCTAGAGAGAGGCAGAAATGGGAACCAATGGTTCTCTCCATCTTGTGGGTGAATGAAGAGGCAGTTCGAGGTTGATGTACCTCCTTGGGAAACACAGTAAGCTACTTGCACAGCCAGAAAAGAAAGCCAGAAATCCCAATTCTCAAGAAGACTACCTTTTCTTTAAGAGAGGAAATTTGCTGAGTTAATCTAGCACCTGGAACAGCAGACGTATGTGTTTGCTCATGGTTGCGTGTGTGGCCATGGTCTGTGGAGAAGAAGGAATGGATTTATTTAGCACATATGATTTGTCAGGCTCTTAACATATGTCCTCAAATCGGAAGCCTTGGAGGGGCAGAGTAGGAGAAGGCTGAGACGGTAAGAGACTCGTCTAAAGCATGGCTGACTAGGACCGTTAGTGGTCCTATGTCCTGAAAACATTATGGAGCCCCAATCTCTCTCATCCATATGAAAATCAAAATAAAAGTTTAACTATTGCAATGATATAAAATATATGAAATACTGAGATTAAAACTAAATATTTTTTATTCCAAAAGTTGGGAAATGATTTTTAGAATTTTCGGTGCCTCTGTTCTGCTGGTGCCCTTAACCCCTGCATCGCCTGCCTTTTGGGTAATGCCCAGGCCCAAGTCACAGAAGCTGGACAGTGTGGGAGCTGTCTCACTTCAGAGCCCATGCAAAGGTGAAACAAAGCGGGGGTCTCTCATACACTGGGTCTTGGAGGCCACTTACCGGAGGAGAACTCCTGGGCAAATGCCAGCGACATCAGCAATAAGGGGAAGCCCACAGCTATGAACTTGACCATGCGGTCCAAGGGAAGTTCCAGGAGCAGTCCTTTGAGGCGGGGGCCCCTGCGATCAGGCAACAGGGCATCTGACAGCATGTATTCCGCAGCTGCGTGTGCGAGCGACATGGTGCTGGGGACCTTCGGGGTGCAGAGCTGGCAGGAAGGGTCCCAGGACAGTGGTGTGGGGAGATGGCAGCTTCAGGCAGCTGGCTTTGAGCAGACAGTGCCTGCAGCCGCAGCCTCGCGGAGATCTGTGCTAGGAGCAGGCACTGGTTCTCTAAATAACCAGCCAGGCCCTGAGCCAGGCGTCCGGTAATTAGAGGGAGGCATAGCTTAGTGGGTCCTCACTGGAGGAGGGTCGGGTGTCAGTTGGGGCTGGTGCCAGGCTGCTCTCTCTGGATTGTCCCCGAGTAGATGGAGTCCCGTGGCTTTATGCTGCCCTCTCATTAATAAAGTATTTTTGGTGGGGTGGTGGAGAGAAAGAGGGTTGTGGAGCCAGGGCCCCCCATGTAATTGGTGTGGAATTTGGGTGGAGATTGCTTAAATCTGTTGAAGGCCCTCATTTTGTGGTTAGGGTGGGAGTGGAGCCCCCAAGACCCAGCTAGGATTGTTACTCCTACATAGTATTCTTTGTCTCCGTGATGATTTTTGCTTCAGGCCCAGGCTCTTTCCCAGAAACTACTCTATATTTGTTGTTAAATTTCCTTCCCTGCCTCTGGTCTTCTCCCACAATGTTTTAGCCACATACCTATAATTTCCATCTATTTACAATTTTTTTAAAGCCTCCATCAGTTCTCTAGAAACCTGGGGGATGGGGGGAGGGCAGTAGTGAATAGTGGAAAGAACATGACCTTTAAAATTGGAAAGTCTCCCACTGGAGACCTAGTAGTACTCATTTTATTTATTTATTTTTTTAATTACGTGACTTCAGGCAAGTCACTTTTGGTTCAGTACTCTCATCTATCAAATGGTATTATGTTGTAATCTTACAAGATTGTGAGGATTGTTCAAGAGCATTGTACGTGAAGGTGCTTTGTAAACTGTAAAGTGTAGGGCTAATGTCAACTCTACTTCAGTTCGGTGGAGTTGGGTGGTTGGAAAAGCAAACACTGGGGCATAGGGCACTCTTGTCTCTAGCACTGTCTCCAGACTTGGCAAGAGAGGCCCTGACCTTGGCCTTCACACTGGGCCCCTTTAGCTGTATCCTTCTTACAAGGCAAAGGGTCCCTGGGGCTCAGGGGGTGTGTCCCTTCAGAGCACATGCACCTGCTGTAGGCCACTTT
>NC_048225.1:19766996-19832563 GCF_002007445.2 Ailuropoda melanoleuca | reverse complement strand
TCCGGTAATTAGAGGGAGGCATAGCTTAGTGGGTCCTCACTGGAGGAGGGTCGGGTGTCAGTTGGGGCTGGTGCCAGGCTGCTCTCTCTGGATTGTCCCCGAGTAGATGGAGTCCCGTGGCTTTATGCTGCCCTCTCATTAATAAAGTATTTTTGGTGGGGTGGTGGAGAGAAAGAGGGTTGTGGAGCCAGGGCCCCCCATGTAATTGGTGTGGAATTTGGGTGGAGATTGCTTAAATCTGTTGAAGGCCCTCATTTTGTGGTTAGGGTGGGAGTGGAGCCCCCAAGACCCAGCTAGGATTGTTACTCCTACATAGTATTCTTTGTCTCCGTGATGATTTTTGCTTCAGGCCCAGGCTCTTTCCCAGAAACTACTCTATATTTGTTGTTAAATTTCCTTCCCTGCCTCTGGTCTTCTCCCACAATGTTTTAGCCACATACCTACAATTTCCATCTATTTACAATTTTTTAAAAGCCTCCATCAGTTCTCTAGAAACCTGGGGGATGGGGGGAGGGCAGTAGTGAATAGTGGAAAGAACATGACCTTTAAAATTTGGAAGGAAAAGTCTCCCACTGGAGACCTAGTAGTACTCATTTTATTTATTTATTTTTTTAATTACGTGACTTCAGGCAANGGAAAGTCTCCCACTGGAGACCTAGTAGTACTCATTTTATTTATTTATTTTTTTAATTACGTGACTTCAGGCAAGTCACTTTTGGTTCAGTACTCTCATCTATCAAATGGTATTATGTTGTAATCTTACAAGATTGTGAGGATTGTTCAAGAGCATTGTACGTGAAGGTGCTTTGTAAACTGTAAAGTGTAGGGCTAATGTCAACTCTACTTCAGTTCGGTGGAGTTGGGTGGTTGGAAAAGCAAACACTGGGGCATAGGGCACTCTTGTCTCTAGCACTGTCTCCAGACTTGGCAAGAGAGGCCCTGACCTTGGCCTTCACACTGGGCCCCTTTAGCTGTATCCTTCTTACAAGGCAAAGGGTCCCTGGGGCTCAGGGGGTGTGTCCCTTCAGAGCACATGCACCTGCTGTAGGCCACTTTAGCACCTGGGACTCTGTAATTCCCTGTCACGGTGGCCCCAGCCTGCTTCCAGGGCCGGTGCAGGCCTTCTCCTCATCCCAAGGGTAGATCATGCTGCTGGTGTATACTTCTGGGCCTGAGAAATGGCTTTTGTAGGGATTTGGATTGAAATTAAAAGTCGTGGNCGTAGGCCACTTTTCTAGCACCTGGGACTCTCTAATTCCCTGTCACGGTGGCCCCAGCCTGCTTCCAGGGCTGGTGCAGGCCTTCTCCTCATCCCAAGGGTAGATCATGCTGCTGGTGTATACTTCTGGGCCTGAGAAATGGCTTTTGTAGGGATTTGGATTGAAATTAAAAGTCGTGGGCTGCCCACACATGCAATTGTGAAGGCTTCTTGCAATGTGGGACTTAGGTGGTTTGGGGAGAAGGGATCTGGGAAGTCTGGGGATTCTAAATTCAAACCTGGCATTCCTGATGATTATAACAGAGGGTGTGATGTGTCTCTGTGTGTCAAGGTAGACAGAACGTATTTTATTTAACAGTTTGTTAGCTTGACTTATAACTTTAAAATGTTTAGATATAGTGGTGTATGGGCCTCTATTTGAACTCTTTTTCCTGGGATCACAAATGTTCAGGCTGGGCCTGCCCCTCTCTCCATCCCCAGGCTAGAGGCCAACTCTGATTCAGAGCTGCCCTGGTATGCTAAGTGGAATGATCCCGGCGTGGGAACAGGATCTGTTCTATTCCCCATTTTTATCTTTTCTATTCCCCATTAGTCTTGCTACATTCCCATTTCTGTATTTTTCATTGTGTGTGTTTTTGCCAAATGGTCATTATTAGTTTGTATGTATGTGTTTTCTTTTGCCTAAATCAGTTTACGTTTTATTGAAGGATATACAGACATTAATATGCACATATCATAAGCACACAGTTTAATAAACTTTCTTCTGATCAAGAAATAGAACCTTGCTAACACCCCAGAAGCCACCATTGTGCTCCTTCCTAAGTATCATTTCCCAAAAGGTAATCATTATGCTAACTTCTAATAACATACATTAGTGTTGTCTTCTTTATACTTTCTAGAAACAGCATCATATGGATATACTCTTTTGTGTCTGGCTTCTTTTGCTCTACATTATATTCTTGGTTTTTTTGGTGGTTTCAGTTTGTTAAAATTTGGTTAAAGATTTTGCATTTATATTTACAAAAAAGAACAAGCTTGATCCAATATTCCTTTCTTGGAAGGACTCTGGCATGTTATGCTGGCCTCACAAAAAGAATTAGAAAATATTTCTTTTTTATTTGTTCTCTGGAAAAGTTTGTACAAGATCTGTGTCAATTCTCCTCACTAAATATTTGCAAGAATTCATAGGTGAAGCCATTTAGGCATGGGGTTTTCTTTCTGGGGATGTTTTGGTTAATGGATCCAGTTTCCTTAATACATATTTGACTATTCAGATTTTCTGGCCTCTTCTATTAGCTTAAATGCGCTAGTTTTCTATTGCTCCATAAAAACTGTACTAAAACTGAGGGCTTAAAATAGCATATATTCATTCTACCTCCTGAGTTGCTTGTTGACGAACACACATTTGGCTTATACTCCTTGTGCCACAGAAAAATGTACATTTCCCCTTCTGGTCCTTCAAGAGAATTCAGTTGGGATATATACCGAGGACCTAGAAGTTTTAGGTCATAGGGCAGCATAAAGTTGCCTTATCTTAAGTAGGATCATATTGTTCTCTGGAATGGCCACAGTACATCAAGTTCATCTCAAAGAGTCTGTAGAAATTTATGAGCAGCTTGGCTGGGTTGTTCTGACTCAAGGTCTCTCATGAAGTTATAGTCAAGATGTTCACTGGGGTTGCAGACAACCAAAGGCTTCAGTGGGACTGGAAGATCCAAATCCAAGCTCACCCTGTGATTATTGGATGGATTCTTAGTTCCTCATTGGGTGTCGGCAGGAGGCCTCCATTTCTTACCACAGGGGTCTCTCCATGGGGCAACATGGCAGCCGGTTTTCCCAGAGCAGATGCTCCAACAGATAGATCAAACAAGAAGGTAGGTGTAGGGCCTTTCAGGACCTCACCTCTGACATCGCAATGGCTGTTTCTATTTTTTTCTTATTCAGTAGAAGAGAGCCATGAAATCCAGCCCATATTCAAGGGGAGGGGAACTAGGCACCACATTTTGAAGGCAGTGTCAAAAAATATGTGGAATGTTTTAAAAGCACTACAGGTGACTAGTTAAATTTTTGAGGAAATTGTCCATTCTTCATGCAAATTGTCAAATTTATTTTGCATGCCAGTATTTATAATATCCTCTTATTATATCGTAGCAATATTTTATCATGAAAATATTAAATATAAAGCAAAGTCGAAAGCTTATACAGTGAATATCTGAATACTTGTCATTTGCATATTTTACTCTGCTTGATTTTTTACACATCTATCTACCCATCCGTCTATCTACCCAACCATCTGTGTTATTATGCTTATGATATGTGCATATTGATGTCTGTATATCCTCCAACAAGATGTAAACTGATTTATGCAAAAGAAAACACATACATACAAACCAATAATAAACATTTGGCAAACAATTATTTGTTATTGACATGGGTACATGTCAAAGTAAATGGCAAATATTCACATACTTCTCCCTAAATACTTCAGCATGCATATCACTAATTATACTTAAAATTTGTTACAGTTTGTTTCTTTTAAGGTAAAATTTATGTACAGTGATGCACAAAGCATAAATGTGCATACATAGAGTTTGACAAACGCACAGACAGGTGTAATCCACACCAACTCAAGATTAGAATGTTATCATCACTGCAGAAAATTCCATTTTATTCTTTTTTAAGGATCCTAATTATCTGGTGAAAATCTTCACACTTTCATCTAATTCATCCATCCTCTCTTTTCTTGATTATATTAATCAGAACTGTTTTAAAATCCTTGTTGCCAACTCCAGAATTGGGATGATCTGGAGACCTGCTTCTGCTGTCTCCTTTTTGCAGATTGTCTTACCTCCTTGCCATTTTGCACTGGATGCTGAACATTGTGGATAAAAGAACTAATGCTAAGAACCAGAGATGCTCTAGATGATTCTACCTTTTTGCCAGAGATGTTTCCGCTTTCTTTTGTCAGGTACACAGTAGGTAAGAGGCTGATCACTGAATCTGATCAGGGACCAAGCTGCGTTAGGTCAGTGCTGGAATTTTAGTATGATTCATTCCACAACTTAGCTTTTTCTCATCTTAGAGCCTGATCTTTCCAGGTTTTTGACTGGGAGTCTGTTGGGTCTTTGTCTCTTAATCTCTGAAAGACTGGAGAGGTTTTATTATCCTCTAGAGAGGATTTCAGCTTAATTCTTTAGCCTCCCACTGCATGTCCTTAGTTTCACAATCTGGCCCCTGTTTTGAAGGAGAGATGGGTTGGGTGAGTTTGTATCAGTGAGTTAAATGCAGGCTCCCTCCCTATGCAGTGTCTTTGTTTCCTAAATACAGCAGAGTGCAGGAGATTTCCCTGTTGGTCTAGTCCACCAGCACCCGGTAAATGTACTGTGGGGAAGAATGGGTGCCTGATTAAAAGTCCCTCAAATCTCCAATTGTCACTCCACCTTCGTAACAACTGCTGAGAGCTCCGATAGTTCATTTTAACCCCAACAGAGGGCCTTTGCTTGGACCAAGGCCAATGGTGAGTTGGCACCCACAAGCAGAAAATTCCTCCAGGGTAAAAATTTCCGGAGATGGTCCTCTTACCATGAAATGGGTCTGTCCCCTCTGGAAGTTTAATTCATCTTGTCCTCATTTCTTCCATAGCTTCCTGATATCCTGATACAAAACATAATTTTTGTAGTTCATATAGCCTTTTATTCCCTGCTATGACATATTGCACTTTACCCAAAAGTCTTTGTACTAGAATTTTAATATTCTTAATATTCATAAGTGATTTTGTGTTTTATTACTCATTGTTTCTTTCTTTCTTTTTTACTCAGCCATGTGCTTCTAAATTCAATTCATGTTGCTATGTTCACAGCTCATCTGTGGTCTTTACTGCTGCAAAATATTTCATTTTACCTCCTCATTTGCCTTTTGATGAACACACATTTGTACTTGTACTTGTGCTCCTTGTGCCACAGAAAAGATACATTTCCCCTTGTGGTCCTTTAAGAGAATTCAATTGCGATACATGTGGAGGACCTAGAAGTTTCAGGTCATAGGGCAGCATACAGTTACCTTGTCTTAAGTAGTATCATATTGCTGCTGCAAAATATTTCATTTTACCTCCTCATTTGCCTTTTGATGAACACACATTTGTACTTGTACTTGTGCTCCTTGTGCCACAGAAAAGATACATTTCCCCTTGTGGTCCTTTAAGAGAATTCAATTGCGATACATGTGGAGGACCTAGAAGTTTCAGGTCATAGGGCAGCATACAGTTACCTTGTCTTAAGTAGTATCATATTGCTCTCTAGAATGGCCACGGTGCATAAAGTTTTTTACGTTCCCACATCTTCACTGACAGTTAACACCCTTCAACTTTAAAATTTTTGTCAGTCTGTTGAATGTAAAGCAGAGGTCCTCAAAATGTGGTCCAGGAACTCCTGAGAATACCTGAGGAGCTTTTAAGGGGTCCACAAGGTCAAAACTATTTTCATACTAATATTAAGACACTATTTTGTCTTTTAACTCCCATTCTTGCAGGACAGTGTAGTGGTGTTTTCCAGAGGCTGCATGACATGGATATTTCAGCAAGCGATCCGAGAGGGGACAACCTGAGCATGAATGCATCATACCGTTAGAACAATCTCAGAGCTTTCGCTGAAGGCTTTGGACTTGCCTTCTGTGATACTGATGTGGAGGATGCTGGAAAGAAAAGGCATAGGAAACAAAGATGGTTAGCAGCGACTACAGTGTTGAATTAAGCCAAAAAGAAAATTGTCATATCAATATTATACATGCTAGTATATGGGAGAAGTAATGACTGAGGAATAATTCATAAAAGGACAATTTTAACAGCAGGCACAATGTCTATTGTTGCACCAATCAACCCCATTACAAATACTGCAACTCCCCACTGGGAACTGCCTTGATGAGACGTGATGACAAAACACTATGGTCAGCATGCAACCCTCAGCCATGACAAGCACAAGCTAGGAATAAAGCTGTGATGTGCCGTCTTCAAATGGTGTCTCTGACACAAAGTTCATCAGTACCTTAGGAGTAATCACAAAGCAGTTGCTGAGATCCACAAATGATAAGCTCCCTAGAAGAGGAGGAGCTGGCACCTTGGCTGCCTTGTGCCATCCCTGAGAATGAACTCTGTCCCTATAGAGGTATGGTCTGCAGAAATTCTCTTCCAGGTGGGAGGCCAGGTGTGAGCATCCCCCCCACTGAACTATTGCCTGTGTTTTATTCATTTCACTACACTCAATGTTCATTAGGAGTCAGATGAGCTGGGCAGTGTTTCAGAGATCAGCATGGTTAAGAGGAAATGGCAAAGGCCTGGAGTTTTTACTGCCTACAGTCTTTTTGTACATTTAGAGATAAAACTTTTTGTGTTGCATTTCTTGGGTCTGGATGTGTATTTTGCTTCAGAAATTTAATCTCCTTTTTCATATAGGCAATCCCAAAATATTCACCAGAACATGATAATGTAAAGCTGACATTATCTCAAATCCAGGGAGCATAACGTGGTGTGGATATAGTTATACCACGTACTGAATGACAAGTCCTGTCCTTATCTACAAAGTGAGAAGTCAAAATATCAACTCTTAAGGTGTTCTGTAAACCCAAAATGGGATAATGCATATGGAAATATATTTTTTTTCAAATGCTCAGTTGCTATAGAAATATGAGTTGCCATCAGGCAGCTGGAAATTGACTTTAGATTTTCCCTGGACCAGCAGCTCTATGATCCAAACAGCAGGAAAGGTTAGTTACCAGCTAAATCAGAGGGCAGCAGTTGGGGTGACAGCACCATGTGGTCGTTCCTGAGAAACCTTTCAAAAAGGGGTACAGTCTTCACTCTGACAGGCCAGGCGTATCAGTATTTTTTTTTTTATTACGTTCAATTAGCCAACCCACGTTGGCTAATTAAGGAGGGCACATGTGGTCATGCATATCAGTATTAATGGAGATCGAGTTGTTGAATTTTAATGCACATAGTTGTAGAAGTTAGAAGACCACGAAGAAACTGTTTTTACGTGCCTGCATGTGGTCTATGCAAGATGTAGTCAAAGATGAAGGAAAGAAATAAAGAACAAGGAATTGTATATACCCACAAAAAAGATGTGTGTTATCACAGTTATTTATCTGTGAAAAATTATATATGCTTGTGAGTGTATGTATTGAAAATGTAAAAAAGCAGAAGAGAAGTAGGATATAGTACTTTGTGTATTTATACCAGTAACTAGATTTTCCTTGTACATGAAACTGAATCCAATAAATTGGTAGTTGGGTCAAGCCTTATGTTGCTTGAAAGTCAGCATCTATGACTCTCTACAGCGTTCTATTAAAGAAAGATTAGATCATATTAGATTATATCAACTGAGAATTTTCTAGCTTGAAAAATTAAGGAATCAGAATAATTTTATAGTTTCATACTTGGGTATATTAGGCTTGGAATGTAGTTCCAAGCCTAATGTCTTGAATAAAATAAGGGAATTAAGAAAAAAAGATGAAATCTATTAGTCTTTCTGTACTCAGAGGAGCTCAGGAAAATTCAGTGTAGGTCAGGGTTAGAAGTAGGTGAAACTAGAAATAGAACATAATATGTTCACAGATAAAAGAAAAATGATTTGAGTGGGGAACCAGATCCCCCTCCTCTGTGTATCCTTTATATTGGGGTCCCAAGAAGTCTGTCTGTCCGTAAATTCCCGCCTCATGTCATACTCCACCCCTGAGAGTTGAGCATGCAGATATATTAAGAAGAGGCACATAGAAAGTCACGGGGACAGCATTCACTCTCGAAAAAAGAAAATAGAACCAATAAAGAAACATACTCAGAGTACAATAAACATTAAGTATTGAGAAATTCAAACTGTGATGTATCTATGTTGAGGGGATAGGACAGAAGAATTGGGGGTTCAGAGAGTCTAAGAGAACTAAATCCAAATCAAATCTAATTGGCAGTAATTCTCTTAGCAAATAACTCATAATAACTATGATGAGTTAGACACTATTCTGGGCTCTGAACTAACAAATAATGTCTAAATTATGTCTAAATAATGAAGTGAAACAACAAATACCACTGTAAGCATATTTAGAAACTCTGTTTCCGATCCTGACTGGGTGACCCTGAGCAAATTATATGACCACAGGAAGCCTAAGCTCCCTTAGCTACAGCTTGGGCATTATTATAGTAGCTACTTTATACGATCGTGAGGTTTAAATCACCAAAGGACCTGGTAAATAGCAAGTGTTCAATTAATGTTAACTCTTGTGTTATTATTATTATTTACATGCTCACATCACGGTATTTAACCAAAGCGCTATCATCTCCACAGTGGCAAAGTACTCAACTCTTAGGCATGTTTTCTAGAAGCATGCATCTTCATTGTTGGGAATCTAAACTGACAGACATCTGTGTCTAAGATGTATTTCCTAAAATAAAAATAATTTAAATTCTAGTTACTTTAGTTGCCTTACTTATATAATTAATGCCATTTGCATAATTCAGTAGAGTTTATGCATTCCTTTCACACATTTAAATCATTTAATCCTCATAAAAATCTTGGGGGCAGATGGTACTTATTAGCAGGAATTAGAATATGTTTTTTATCGGTGAAGAAGCTCAAGAGCAGATAGATTAAGAGATTTGCCCAAGGTCACAGAACTGAGCGATGACTTGGAACTTGAACCCAAAGAACTTTTTATCCCCTCACCTCCAGTTCAGTGGTTCTTAACATGTGGTTCCCAGATCAGTGCCATCAGCACCCCATGCGAATTGGTAATGTAAACCTCGGGCCCCACCCAGATCCATCAAAATTCTGGAGATGAGGCCTGCAGTATGAGTCTTCACAAATTTCTAGGCGATTCTGATGTACATAAACATTTGAGAGCCACTGTTCTAAGTCTGTAGCCTTTTAAATATGTATACCTGTGTCTCTCAGCCATTTTATTCTTGATGTCTTGCTGTTGGCACAGCCTAGGGAAAAAGAGGAAAACTGTATTATTATGATAGTTTTTTTCATCTTCTAGGAAACTGAAGCTCCAAAAGTTACTCAAGTTACCAGGTAGCTAGTAAGAGACAGAACTGGGCCTGGGACCCAGGACTTCTGACCACCAGCCCATCCTGTAATATGCTGTTTTGTGTGTTTTTGTTGGATTTTATTTTTTAAAGTAAAATTGATTTACTGGATTTCTGGAGATAAAGAGGAGAGGGATCTAATTACTATGTTTCATAAGCATTTTAAAAAAAAATTTCAAAAGCAATATATGTACATAAAAAAAAAGAGAAAATGTAAGTAGGTAAGAAAAAATGAGAAATTAAAAACACCATATTTCCTTTATCTAATGATGATGATTCTTAATTATTTAATGTCTACCTTCCAGATATTTTTGTATGGCTACCTGTGCCTTTTTTTCCTTGAAAAGAGATCATATTATAGATACTGTTTATAACTTACTTTTTTGTGTTGCATTTTAAAATACATGGTTTCATATGATTTCCTCCACCCCTCTCCACTAACAATACCTGCCTTAACCATGCTCCTTTAGGGTTGGTTCAAGATTTCTGTAGTAAATACAGGGAAACACACATTGCATCATAAGCTTTATACCTTAAATTGTGATGCCAGAAATAGCCCATTTTTTCATAAATATAACTCTCTGAGTTGTGTTCATTATCCCATTTTAAGATAAGGGATTTGAAAGTCAGAGAGAGGTCAACTTTGCCAGGGTCATTCAGCTAAGAAGTGGCAGAGCAGAATTTGTACTGAGATCAGACTGATTCCAACGTGTATGGTCTGAATAATTAGCAGGGACATATAATTTATCATTGAACTAGGATATATCTGAGAGGGAAAGAGATGATTCTAGAGTGATGTCAGCAGAAATGGCAGAGTAGGGAGCTCCCCATGTCCTTTCATACACAAAGGCGATAAACTGACAGAACTTTTCAAATTAACTTTCTAGGAACTCCGGATACTAACCAAAAGTTTGCAGCAACCAGAGACACACAATTAAGAGAAAAAAAGCTAAATCTCAGTAGGACAGCTGTGTGGCATTTTAATTTATCCCAGACGCATCTCGGGTTCCCAGCTGGGTGTTGGCCTTGAAGACAACAGCCTGCATTCCTGGTATAAGTACCAGTACCGGAGGGAGCACAACAGACCTAATTCTCCAAGAATCGTGGTTGTGGTTATTTGTTTCGATCTTTCTGGTGGTTCTCTGAAAGGCCAGCTCAAAGGGCTTGCCTCTGCTTCACCTAATCTGGATTTCTCCCCGGGCTGAGGTGGCTGTAGGGGGAGGAGGACATGTGTGAAAAATGTTTAAAGGCAAATGCCTTAGTTACTACAACTTAGTTGGGGCAAACAATAGATGAGCCATAAAACTTGGGAAGAAAGACTAGGGAATGAGATGTTTTGGGAAATAGGGGCTTTGAAAAGCTCCCACATATTCCTGAGCATCTAGAAGGCCACAAGCATGCCCAGCACAGGGCACATGCTCAGAACAGATCTGAGACGACCCTAAGTTCTCACCTCTGACTGACTTTCTGGTAGCGTTATTTATAAAGTGGGACTAACTCAAATGTCCACCAACAGATGCATGGATGGATAAAGGAAATGTAGTATATCCATACAAAGGAATATTATTCAGCCACAAGAAGGCTGAAATATCGACACATGCTACAACATGGATGAACCTTGAAAACATTACATGGCGTGAAAGAAGACAAACATAAAAGGCCACATGTTGTACAATTCCATTTAAATTAGGGAAATCAATAGGGACAGAAAGCAGATTAGTGGCTCCATGGGCTGGGGGTAGGTGGGAGTACGGAGTGACTGTTTATAATTGCACAGCACTTATAAACTGCAGTATATACAACTTAAAATGCTTAAGGTGGTGAATTTTACCTCAATAAAAAGTAAAAATAAAATAAAACAGAAAACAAAAAAGCAGGTGGCTCTAATAGCTTTGAGGTACCTTTGAAATGAAGCCTCCATGGCAACAGTCTCTTAAGAGACATCGAGTCAGAGGAACTTCTCCTGGGGTCACATCATCCAAGCAAGAGCCCTCAAGGGTTCTGAGCGAAAACTCAACTTTTAATGAACCCCCGAGGTCTTATTTGTGTTCGAGTCCCAAGGAGACTCTGCCTTGAGGGGCCTATGCGAAGTTTGTGATAATGGTTTTTGTATATTTGTTAATTTTGTGCAGTGGGATTGAAGAGATAGCTTGGGATTTACTAATGATACTGGAGGACGTAGAACAATTCTAAGCAAAAATCTATAAATTAGGTACCAACCAGCGCTGCTGAATCTTGGTTGAATAGGGGCCACAAAGAAAAATAAGCAATCATTGTTAAGTGTGCGTATATACTTATCAACATAAACAGGCCTTGAAGAAGGTGGGTTTTGGTGCTTGTGGTATAATTTCATAATTTCTCCAAGCCCTTAATTCTGATCAAAAATATATGTAACTCACCAATATGCTGAGACTTGAATTTCCCCAAATTGAGATTTATTGGCTAAAAAGTCTGTCTTCCTTAAAATAAAAATGCACCTAATAAGGAATGTAGAGACAGATGGTCACATACCAACTGTATTAGTCCTTGAAGGAATGAGTTTTTCATATCCCTTCCTAAAGCCAATTACACAAGGAATGGAATTTAGAGCCACCAGGGCTGGGTGTTTAAGAACAGAACTGGGTATCTATATAAGTACCTTCATTATATGACTTGTGATTTCTTAAAATGCCCAGAAAGTCTTTTGCTCCTCTAATCTCTATGTCTAAAATTTTGTCCCTTACAGCCAGTGCTTTGGATTAAGGTATGGTTACCAAAATGCACGATAAAATGTATTGCTTGGGAGGAATGTTTCATTGAGATTTGTTTACCCAACGGGACCTCAGAATAGCTGGTATTACTAAGCACAATTCCAGCCATGTCTTTTCCAAGTATTTGTTCAATTATCACCTTCATAATGAGGCCTAATCTCACCATCTTACTTAAAATTGCAGCCCATTTCCCTCCCTTTCTATCATCTTTCCTTGTGTTATTTTTAAGGATATAAAAAATTGCAAAAATATCTTTTGTATTTATCCATATACTTAAAATTTGAAGTACTCTCCAAGTTTACAGTTATATTATATATACAAGGTTACTTTTTACAATTTCAGGGGCTCCCCAAATTATCTTTGTCGTTCTGACTAGAGAAATTCCCCTAACATTACTTTTGGTGTGGTCAGCTGACAACAGAATCTTGAAGCTTTTGTTTGTATGAAAAAATCTTGATTTCACCTTTAATTTTGAAAGATACTTCCACTGAATACAGAATTCTAGATTGCCAATTGTTTTCTTTCTGCACTCCAAAGATGTTATTCCAATATCTTCTTGCTTGCATTGTTTCTGATGAGAAATCTGTAATGATTCTTATCTTTGTTCCTCTATATAATGTGCTTTCTTCCTTTGGCTGCTTTTAAAATGTTCTCTTTATGATTGCTATTTAGCCATTTGACTATGGTACAACTTTGTGTGGTTTTACTTGTGTTAATTCTGCTTGTAGATTAAGTGAGCCTCTTGGATACATGAGTATATAGTTTTCATCTAATTTGGAAAAATTTCTGCTGTTATTTTAAAAAAATATTTCCCCCCCTTTCTCTTGCTAGGACTCAAATTACACCTATGTTAGACTGCTTGCTATTCTAAAGGTTACTGAGTTTCTATTAATTTTTATGTCAGCCTTTTTACTGTCTTTCTAGAGAGTTTCTATTGCTATGTCTTCAAGTGCTTTGATATTTTCTTCTGCAGTATATAATCTGACGTTAATACAATTGAGTGATTTTTTTCCTCTTCAGATATTTATTTTTAAGTTTCTAGATGTTCAGTTTGTTTTTTCTTATACCTTCAATTTCTTTTAGCATTATGCCCATTTTTTCTTTAAATTATTAAGCATATTGAATATATTTATAACAGCTAATTGTAAAGTCCTTATCTGCCAGTTCCATCATCTCTGTCACTTCTGGGCTGTTTCTGTCGACTTATTTTCCTCCTGGTTATAGATGACATTTTTCTCCTTCTTCCATATCTAGTAATTTTTGATTGCATTTAAAATAACAGAGTTTATGTTGTCAAATGCTGAATTTTATTGCATTTCTTTAAAGTGTATTGGGCTTTCTTCTGGCAGGTTTTCTTTTAAAGTTTGTTTTTAAACTTTTTTTTAAAAAGACTTTATTTATTTATTTATTTGACAGAGATAGAGACAGCCAGCGAGAGAGGGAACACAAGCAGGGGGAGTGGGAGAGGAAGAAACAGGCTCATAGCAGAGGAGCCTGATGTGGGGCTCGATCCCATAACGCTGGGATCATGCCCTGAGCCGAAGGCAGACACTTAACTGCTGTGCCACCCAGGCGCCCCATGTTTTTAAACTTTTCTAGATACATCTAGAATAGCATAGGGTATGCCCCATGTATTTACTGAAATCCTTCACTCTGTCTGGCAGGAATTCAAATGATTCCAGGCTACACGAGCTCTGGGAATTATTCTGCTTAATACTCTCTGGTAATTGGTTTTGTCCAAGAAGGGTTTTTGGTTTTTGTTGTTGTTGTTTGTTTGTTTTCCCTTAAACCTGGCCTCATGGAATTTAACCATACTCAGCTTTGGTATTGAACCAAAGTCTCAAGTAGATCTCTATTCCGGTTTCTGGAGCTCCCCTATGCAAGCACCCTCTGCTCCAGTATTCTACTCCACAGATTCTAGCTGCTTTGGGCTCTCCAACTGCCAGCATCTGTCTCCTCAGTTTAGCACAACTACCAGGCTCTGTTTGTTTTGCTTTCCCTGCACTCCTGTTTGGAAATTGCCTCTAGGAAGAAAGTCAGGGTGGTCACATTTATTTCCTTCCTCCCCCTCCCTGGAACTAGATTCTTCTGCTGCTTTTTGTCAACATCTGAAACAGTTGTTTCATATATTCTATTTTTTTAGTTTAAGGCATAGGGCAAGTCTGAACCCTATTACTCCCTCATGGTTAGAAGAGGAAGTTGCAACTCCACTTTTTCTTGAAGTATCTTTTCTGTATACTTTTTTCTTTTTCTTTTTAAAAGATTTTATTTATTAATTTGAGAGAGAGAGAGGGAGACAGTGACAGAGATAGCAAGAGGGAGCATAAGCGGGGAGGAGAGGGAGGAGCAGACTCCCTGTGGAGCAGGGAGCTTGACCTGGGGCTTGATCTCAGGACCCTGGGATCATGACCTGAGCCGAAGGCAGACACTTAACCAACTGAGCCACCCAGGCGCCCTTCTTTTCTCTATACTTTTAATGACAATTTCTCATATGAGAAAAGTTGAGCATCTTTTCATGTGTTTAAAAGCAATTAATATTTCTATTTTCTTTGAAATCTCTATTCACGTCTTTTGTCCATTTTCTCTTGGGTTGTAGGTCTTTTTATTCTCAATTTTTAGAAGCTTTTTATATACAGACTTTAGCTTTTTGTCTGAGATATAAATATATACATTTGAAATTTCCACTGTTTATGGTGTGAGAAATGGATCTAATTTTATTATTGTTCATATGGCTATCCAGTTGTACCATCATTATTTAAAAAAATGGAAACTCATCTTTTTCCTACCAACTTGAGATGCTACCTTCATCAAATATTAAATTTCTACTTGTTCTCAAGTCCATATGCAAGTTTTATATTCTATTCCAGCCATTTACCATTCTCTTCATGTGCTATTATAGAAGCTTTATAATGTCTCCTTATCTGTAGGGTTAGCTTTTACACATTGTGCATTCCCTCCCAATCCCCTCCCCTCAGGATGTTCCATACTATTCTTGCTTATTTATTCTTTCTTATAAACTTTATAATCAGTTTGTATTCTCTAGGAAAAAACTGTAGGTATATTTACTGAGATCATGTTACATTTATAAACAGACTTAGAATTGATATATTTTGGTTGAGTCCTCCATTCCAAGAACATGGAATGTCTTCCTATTTGTTAGATCTTGTTTGTGTCCTAAGGACGTTTACATCTTTAGCCATATAGGTTTTATAAAGTTCTTGTTGGACTTTTACCTAGGAATTTTATTTCATTTTTCTATTATAATGAGATCTATTATTATATGTTCTAACAGGTTACTATTGGTGTATGCAGTATTTTGATTTTTTATTTTATTCCTGCAATTTTATTGGTATTATTTTTAGTATACTCATTAATTCTTTTGAAGTTTTCAGGTATATAATAATGTCATCTGCACATACAGATGGTTTTACTTCTTTCTTTCTGATTCTTTTGCCTCTAATTCCATTCTCTTGCCTAATGGTATTTTCTCTTCTCTCCTATACTATATTAAGTAGAGTGGGCATCCTCTTCTTGGTTAGGTTTTAATGGGAATGCATTAGTTTGCTAGGGCTGCCATAACAAAATACTATTGAGTGCGTGGCATAAACAACAAAAATTTATTGTGTCATAGTTTTGGAGGCTAGAAATCAAGATCAAGAGGTCAGCAGGTTTGGTTTCTCCTGAGTCCGCTCTACTTGGCTTAAAGATGGCTGTCCTCTCCCTGTGCCCTCACAGGGTGTTCCCTCTGTGTGCACACACCCCTGGTGTCTCTCTTGGTGTCCAAATTTCCTCATTTTATAAGGACAACAGTTGGAGGTGCTGGATCAGGGCCCACCCTAATGGCCTCATTGTAACTTAATTACCTATTTAAAGGCCCTTTTTCCAATATAGTCATATTAAGGCTTCAACATATGAATTTGGAGGGGGTGGGGCACAATTCAGCCTATAAAAGCAGTGAATATTTTTACATTAAGAATGGGAATGGGATAGACTGGTGATGGGTAGTAAGGAGGGCACGTATTGCATGGTGCACTGGGTGTTATACGCAACTAATGAAGCATCAAACTTTACATCGGAATCTGGGGATGTACTGTATGGTGATTAACATAATATAATAAAATAAAATTAAAAAAAAACACTGATGAAGAATCACAAAAAAAAGAGAATGCTTTCAATTCATCTCAAGAACTGTCTATTGATTTCTACTTATTTAGTATGTAGACATAATGAATGGGTATTGGATTTTTCATGTGCTCTTGGCCCCACTTCATCACATCCCCTCAGGTACTTCATATCCTGAAAGTTCCATTTTATCCCTTGTACCTTTATTATTCTTTTCCCTGATAACTCTTTTCTCAGTGTACAAGCATAAGCACACGTTCATTACACAAAAATGTTCCTCCCAATACCCTTTCCCTCTTCTTTCTTTTACTGTAAAACAATTTAAAACAGTGATGTATACTTATACCTTCCATTTCTGTCTACATTAAGGGCTGGTGTTCATTTTTAAATGTTATGCCATTCTTTGCCCATCTCTCTCTTAATACCCAGTGCACCTGTGTGCAGATGTACCTGTAAATCAAAATCTGGGTTTTCTATGCGTTTTTGAACTGCTGCCTAATTGTCAAGTCGTTCCTGGCCTAGAGGGAGCTCCTGAGCAGGATCTTTGATTTCTGTCCTTGAATTTTAGGCATGTTGCCACCAGGTGGCAGTAGCTAAAGGAAAGTCTGAACTGATAGTGAAGATGTTTAGGCCTTTGTTGATTTTTAAACACCATGTATATAAATATACATATTTACATTTTATGCATACACATATACATATATAATTTATTTAATGGAGGAATATATACATATATATAGTAACATAGTGTGTATATATGTGTATATATATAGTATATGTTATATACTATATATATACACACACACACACTTTATATACTTTAAAAGTAAAATAAAAGCAAGGGCTAGAGTTTGTCATGTGGAAAATGTTACAACCCTGTCCGATATCCAGATCTATAAGTTGTTTTACTGAATTTTGGTCATCTTTGAAGAGAGCCAGTGTGGGGATGCCTGCATAGCATCCATCTGGGCCCTGGGACCAAATGGGGGAGGGGACAGAGTAGGCACATGTGTTCATTGTTCCGGAGATAAGCAGTGCCAGGGTTGAAGTGAAATTGTGCATGGTAGTGGTTAAAGTGTGTTTCATGTATGATCTCAAAGGCCATGATTTCCTGTTTTCTATAGTATCTAGGAGAGTATTCTAGGGAACCACCTCTTGATTACTACTTAGGCCTCTGATTTATCTACATGTAAAATAAAACTCTTTAAAATATCATCTTATGGCTGGATGCCTGGGTGGCTCAGTTGGTTAAGCGTCTGCCTTTGGCTCAGGTCATGATCCCAAGGTCCTGGGATCAAGTCCTGCATTGGGCTCCCTGCTCGGCTGGGAGCCTGGTTCTCCCTCTGCCTGCTGCTCCCCCTGTTTGTGCTCTTTCTCTCTCTCTCTCTCTCTGTCAAATAAATAAATGAAATAAAAAAAATATCATATGTGGCCACAGTGATACAAAGGATATTTTCCTCCCTCATTTGGAGAGAAGCCTCTGGGCACAGCCTTAATTGGAAATCATGGTCTTTAGCTCAGAATTCCTGCCAGGCTAACAAAAAAAGAAAGGCACTAGGCTTTCCTTTTTCTGGAATAACAGGGAAAAGAAGGATTTAGGTTCAGGACTTCTCCCTCCTCCATTATCTGAGCATTTTCCCTTCTAGGACCAGGACAGAAGGGACTCTTAAGACCCAGCTCTGATGTCACCATTGGGAGAGAGGCTGCATTCCATGTCTCTTGGTAGCCTTCCCAACCTAGAGTCCCACAGTGGAATGTTTTGGATGTGGATTTTGGTTTGGATTTGTCCCCTCCTCTTGTTTGGATCTGGGGTGGGGGAGAGTGAATCAAGGGAGGAGGTCTTCCCCGGTCTCAGTCTTTGAACCTCGTTCAAGGACAAGTTCTGAGTAGCCTGGGCAACTACTCAATCTTTCTGCGATGCTGTCAGTACTGGATTCTGATGTACAGTCTAGCACCGTCCCACTTGGACTGGAGATATGCCCTGGGGCCTGAGGACCTGTGGACATCTCCCCATTTAAAAGGGGAGAGCACACTTAAGTGTGGAAAGGGACAAGCATGTCTAGTCCATGCTCCTCTTCCTTTGCATGGACTAGACATTCTCTTGATTTGGAGATGGAAATTCTCATTCTGAAGGTAAGGAACTGGCTCTACCTCTAATAAGGTTCTTCTTTTCCAAAACGAGAGATCACTGTCCAGAAAAGGATGGCTCAGCCATGATTTCTAGATCCCTGTTGAGTTCACACATAGACCAGAGCGGCAGGCCATTCACTTCCTCTTGATTTTAGTTAAGTGGTGTGTCACTCAATACCCCTTCTTATTCTTTTTCTTATCTTTAGCTTATCCTTCAAAGATTTCATTTATTTTTTAATTCATCCCAAATAATTGAACTCATTAATCATCATCACCTATGTAAACTGCAAGACTTAGATCTTTTTATTTGTTTCTTTGTCATCAGTGACCACTGTGTTTTGATACTATGGCTTATGGTCACTGTGGAGGCTGTGTTCTCTAATGATTCTTTCCTGCTCATGCTTGGTGCCCGTGTTATAATGTTTGGTAGAGCCATGGCTTGACCAGGCGGCCTGGACTGACCAAGTTTTATGATGACAATAGCAACAACTCTTACAGATATGTCGTAGCCCCTTCCTCCAGCTCTCCTGAAATAGCTCCTGTGTAATGGCTGGTGGATTTTGTAGTCAACCTTTGTAGTTGTCAGGCTTAGTAACTTTATTTCTGGTTTTTATAAATTTTATCTCTGTAGGTATCATCTCTGATAGGGGCAGGTCCAAAGTTTCACTACCTACCGATTCCATTTAAAACTGGTCACTCTCTCTTCCTCTTCTTTGCTTTTCACCCTTCCCCACTTCTTCAGCATTCATGCTCTTTTTAAAAAGATTTATTTATTTATTTTAGAGAGGGAGAGAGTGCAAGAGACCATGAGTAAGGGGAGGGGCAGAGGGAGAGGAAGAGAATCTTAAGCAGACTCTGCACTGAGTATGGAGCCTGAGGCGGGGCTCAGTCCCACGACTCTGAGATCATGACCTGAGCTGAAATCAAGAGTTGGACACTTAACTGACTGAGCCACCCGGATGCCCCAGCATTCATGTTCTTCATAAATTCTCTTGGAACTTGAGTGTTGGGTAAACCATCCAATTTGTGCTGTTTTCTACTGGGGCTTTGAGTGACATTATCTTAGTTTTCTGGGCAAGCCCTCAATTTCCTTGACCTAGACTTTGACCTTGCCTTTTACTAGTTCCCTCTCTGGGAACTATTTATTTCCCACCAGCCACTGATTGTGGCCCTACTATGTATGTAAAGATAACCAGGAAGCAGGAAATGATTCCTGCCTACCTTCAAGTATTCCTTCCTGCCTTTGCTTGTCTGGCTCCTGTGCCTTATTCACCCATGGCTAGGACTCTTTGTTCTCCCTACCTCACCAAATACCAGATTTGCTCTGCCCTATGGATCCTGTGCACTAAATCAGGTCTTATTTGCCCCATAGCCAACAGGACAAGGAAGGACAGGACACAGGAAAGCTAAAGATTAAGACTGATAGGTGCATCTCTCTCTTCTTCCCTCCCCCACAAAGAGCACCTCTCCCAAAAGAGCTCCCAAATTGGGTTGGGAGTTCTCTGGGTTGCTCTTGCCTTGGGACACACTTTGTATATTTACCCCAGATTGCACATGGGATCCTAGAAACAGATCCAAACTCTGACATTTCTGAGAGAAATGGCTAGGCTAAAAGGGAAACAGTCTTTTAAAGAGGTTGTATCTTAAGATTTCTTAATTATTTCTTGGGGGTCGTTTAAAAATTAAAGGCATGTCTCAGTAGTATCATGGTATTGAAATATATTTAGTGGAACTTTATAAGGGAGTCTACAAGATATGACCAGGAGGAAAATGATTGCCCCATCTGTGAAGGGGCCATTGGCTCTGGCCAAAAGCAGATGAATCCTGTGTAACTGGGCACCTATTCCTTCTGTGCCCCAGGATGATGAAAAATGGGAGGAATCCTTTCTCTTTGTCCACATTCCCTCCTGACTCATCCCCAAGAGAAAACAGTGAGTCCTCTGTGTGGGGGCTAGAAGACGGTACTGGTGCTGGTGACGTCTGGCCCCACCCTGAGCCTTTTAGGACGCGCCTGTCCTCAGGAGTTTCTTCCTCTTCAGAGTGCCCTCCCTTTGCAGGGAAGACTACTGCTGCCAGCTCTGCTGGTTTGTAAAGTCAACCTGGGGAAGTAGGGAGGGAATTAGAGAGTCCTTTTATGGTTACAGCTCCAAGGTATTCAGTTTATCTTTTTAAAATATAGCTCTTGCGAGACAAATGGCCTACAGACTTCCCCTACCCTCTTCCTCAAAGATGTTACTCTCTGAAAGAATAATCAACTCTGGAATCTGGCCTGTTTGTACTTTTTTGGGGGGTTTATTACACTAACAAAAAGAGCTTGGAAGGGAAAAACAAGTATAAATACACACTGAGTACTGTGTGGGAGCAAGAGGGGAGGGCTGTTTTTACCCCACCAGGAAGATGGTGGAGGGGCTAATGACCAGTCACAGCATGTGAGAGCTGTTCTCCAGCCTGGAATGCTCTCTGCCCCCTCCCTTCCCTTGCGTGCTCCAATTGGCCAGCAGTGATGGTGCATCCTATCAACTTCATCAGTATTTAGATCTTAATCTCGTTTTGTGTGGCTCCTGTCTTCTTTCTCAGTTAGTTCATCACTCAGAGTATGGAGGGGAGGAGGGTTAATTATCAGTAGCCACATGTATCAGTTAGTTTTCTCCAGAGAAACAGAATCAATAGGATTTATCTATCTACAATTTGTTTTAAGGAATTGGTTCACGTGATTGTGGAAGCAAACAAGTCCGCAACTTGTAGGGCAGGCTGGCATGTTGGAATTCAGGTAAAAGTTGATGTTGTAGTTTTGAATCTCAAATTCATGGGGTAGACCAGCAGGCTGGAAACTCTGGCAGGATTCTTTGTCTTGAGGCAAAACTCCTCCAGGAAATTTCTTTGCTTTTAAGGCCTTCAACCAATTGGATGAGAGCCGCCCACATTATGGAGAATAACCTGCTTAGAGTCGGATGATCATAAACGTTAACCACATCTACAAAATACATCCACACAACTTCTAGACTAGTGTTTGGTCAAACAACTGGATACTATAGTCTAGATAAGCTGACATACAAAATCAGCTGTCACTGTCCGCCCATTGTCAACTTGGCATCCAAATGTATCTCCTTGAATTGTACTGAATCTCCACCATAAGAAAATAACAAAGCTGTACTTCTTCCCAACATGACACAGCCGAACTGACACATAAGATCAAGAACCACACCACTCTTACCCAAAGCTCTCTTATTTTACTCTTCAGTAGACTCACTGATTTAGCCATATTCCACCTTTCCCTAAATATACTTGTGTTTTCTGGACCTCCATGTCTTTTTTTTTTTTTTTTTTTAATGCTGCTTTCCCTATCTGGAAATCCTTCTCCCACTGTCTGCTAGTCACTTTCTACTTATCACTTAGGACTCGGGGCAAAGAGTTCCTAGCACACTGTGAAACTTAATCATGTATTTCCATAGTGATGATGTTAAGAGATAGGACATGGTTTCTGAGTGAAGACGGAATATAAAATAAAGGTCTGGCCACTTATCTGTCATAAAAATAAAGACACACCACATATTATACACTAAAATCATTTAAAACATAAAATCATAAAATAAATTGTATAAAACAGGAAATGAGCCACTCCTCAACAGACAACAAAGTGTGTGTGTGTGCAGGTGTGTGTCACATAAAAGACTGCTACTATAAACAGGCTCATTCAAAATATAAATGCTACCTATGCCACGTGTTAGCCATGTAAACAATAATGATGTCATTAGCCTTATTTGAGTTCGAAAATAATTTGGAGTATGTATTAAATTATTTTAAGATGTTTCCCAGTAACTTTTGAGCAGATACATAGATAGATATCTAGGTTGCAAGCAAACGTGGTTAGAGTTGTTTTGCTGACATTAGAGCATTAGTTTATCTTTTTAAAATATAGCTCTTGTGAGACAAATGGCCTACAGACTTCCCCTACCCACTTCCTCAAAGATGTTACTCTCTGAAAGAATAATAATTTCTGGAATCTGGCCTATTTGTACTTCTTTTTTTGGGGGGGGGGTTGTACTACACTGATAGAAGGAGCCTGGTAGTAAAAAGCAAGTATAAATACACATTGAGTATTGTGTGGAAGCAAGAGGGGAGGGCTGTTTTCACACCACCAGAAAGATGGTGGAGGGGCTAATGACCAGTCACAGCATGTGAGAGCTGTTCTCCAGCCTGGAATGCTCTCTGGCCCCTCCCTTCCCTTGGGTGCTCCAATTGGCTAGCTCCCATTACAGCCCATGATGGTTCTTAGCTGCAAGAAACAATCTGACTCTGGTTAACTTCAGTAGGAAAGAAATTTATTGGAAAGATATGGGGTAATTCACAACACTATACAGAAGCTAGGGAACCAAGTTTAGGAAATAATTAGGAACCATGGGAAGCCAGGAGGCTAGAATCACAGTTATGGCCACAAGTAAGGAATGTGCTGCTTTAAGTCACACTGGACATTGGCCATTATCACTGGTCCCATTACAAATGTAACACTGCTAGCTGCAAGAGATTATCATCTTTGTCTTTCCATTATGGACTCAAAATTCTCCTTGCTTCTTCGTACCACTTGCTCTGGAAGCAAATCCTATGTGGGGGAATCTGGCTGAGGTCTTCCTCTGTACCTTTTAGAGATCTGGGGAGCATTGTCTGGCTTTACTAGCTACCAACTGGGGAGAATTCGACAGTCAAACCAGGGCAGGTCTCCAGACAGAGAAGGGGGTTCTGGTGCTGGGGAGCCCGATATCGACTACACCCTAGCTTCAGGTCTCTGAATTTCACTTCCTCAGGGAAGCTATCCCTGATCTTGGAAATTCAGTTCAATTCCATTAATGCTTTCATCCAACCCTGTACTTTCCCTTGAAGCATTACCACACTTCTAAATAGATCTAATAATATCTAGGGCCTCTTTATGATAGATGTCTGGTGTGAGGTTTTACAATCATAGAGGAGGTGTGAATTCCAGGTCCACACACATGCAAGTGCAGGTATGGTTAGGATTCTCAGGGGTATGGTTAGGTTTTCCTTTTTCCCTGCTTCCTCCAGAGCCAAGGCTGAGACCAACCTGTGTCCTTGCCCTCTGCCCTGTGGGAGCAGTTTTTTTCTAGTTCATTCTTTCAGGTCTCACTTTCTTTGATCATGGGTTTATGAGTGTGGTGGGAGGTGACATGGCCTCGAATCCCACTCTGCATCATGCCAGGGCCGCCGGCTTCACCTCTTGCCTGTCATGTGTGCAAATCCAGGTTCTTGGCCCAAGGACACCCGCAGGTCAACCCTGGCTCCAGCTTCACATACGCTGTCAGATTCCTGCTTTCTTACGTTTTCCTTTCTTTTGCCCTCACAGAAACTTCCCTTACTTTCCCACAAACCATACCATATAATAAAAGGTCACTTTATTTATTTATTTTTAATTTTAATGTTTTTTTATTGTATTATGTTAGTCACCATACAGTACATCCCCGGTTCCTAATGTAAAGTTCGATGATTCATTAGTTGCGTATAACACCCAGTGCACCATGCAATATGTGCCCTCCTTACTACATCACCAGTCTATCCCATTCCCCCATCCCCCTCCCCTCTGAGGCCCTCAGTTTGTTTCTCAGAGTCCATAGTCTCTCATGCTTCATTCCCCCTTCTTTTTTTTTTTATTTTTTTTTATTTTTATTTTTTTTAAGATTTTATTTATTTATTTGACAGAGATAGAGACAGCCAGCGAGAGAGGGAACACAAGCAGGAGGAGTGGGAGAGGAAGAAGCAGGCTCACAGTGGAGGAGCCTGATGTGGGGCTCGATCCCATAACGCTGGGATCACGCCCTGAGCCGAAGGCAGACGCTTAACCGCTATGCCACCCAGGCGCCCCTCATTCCCCCTTCTGATTACCCCCCCCTTTCTTTATCCCTTTCTTCCCCTACCGATCATCCTAGTTCTTATGTTCCATAGATGAGAGAAATCATATGATAATTGTCTTTCTCTGCTTGACTTATTTCGCTTAGCATTATCTCCTCCAGTGCCGTCCATGTTGCAGCAAATGTTGAGAATTCGTTCTTTCTGATAGCTGAGTAATATTCCATTATATATATGGACCACAGCTTCTTAATCCAGTCATCTGTTGAAGGGCATCTCGGCTCCTTCCATGCTTTGGCTATTGTGGACAATGCTGCTATGAACATTGGGGTGCATATGGCCCTTCTCTTCACTACGTCTGTATCTTTGGGGTAAACACCCAGTAGTGTAATGGCAGGGTCATAGGATAGCCTCAATTTTTAACTTTTTAAGGGAACTCCACACTAAAAGGTCACTTTAATATTGCTTATCCACTATGTTTATGTGTCTCTAGTGATAGGTTTCTTTCCTGCCTATATAGCCAGAAATATTTGTAGTTTCAATATTTTTCAATTTAATGAATGGATGCTTTATTTATTTTAAATTTAAATTCAATTAGCGAACATATAGTACATCATAAGTTTCAGATGTAGAGTAATAATTTATCAGTTGCATGTAACACCCAGTGCTCTTCACATCACGTGCTCTCCTGAAGAGATGCTTTAATAATTATTTTAATAAACAGAAATATCTATTTCTCTTTTATGTGCCTCTTGGTCACTGCTGTGTACTTGCTGAATCTTCCATAAAAAAAGCTATTTTTCCTAACATAAACTCAGAACATTCAAATTTGGAACTGAGATGGACTCTCAGGGTGGGGAGAGGTGATTGCACCAAGTGACTCAGACCCTGTCCTGGAGATTTCCCTGTCCCTTCTCTCTGCTGTCCACCCACCAGCATGCCGGCCTCAGAGGGCCGCTGCTTCTCCTCATCACCGGACAAATGACCACAACCTTGCTGCCCTATGGTGCCTCTTGAGACAAGGCCAGAGGGTTCCAACATGACTGTCCTTGAGGCTAGGGGATGGCAGAAGGGAAATCAGCATGAAGCATGTGAACAGAATACATCTTATGAGCTGTTGTTTAATCATTATCAGCTTCAGGAGTCCCACAGAGGTGTCCACACCCCAGCTCCTGTGTCAGAGGCCTCCCTTGGCCCTCACTATGCAGGATCACATTTGACCTGTCTACTTCTTGAAGTCCAAACTGAGGAAGGGATGCCAGGTGCTCTCTCTTTTTCCACCTATGCCCCTCTTCATACAGTGTTGATTTCCTGGATGAGACTCCACTTATCTCCCAGCTGGTTGGCACTGGCAACACCTTTTCTCTATGGGAGAAGAATCCAGTGGGGCACCTTTTGTTTCGACAGTAAATGAAGGCATCAGAATTTGCACTCAGGTCAGCCTGACAACAAAGCCCATGCTGTTTGCGCTCTCTGATGCTGCTACAAGGTCTACGTTTCTCTGAGCATCTAGGTGACAATTATCACTTTGAGCCCATGTGGCTGTATACATGAATTTCCAGTCTTAACATAAATAAGGACGCGGTGTCTTAAAAAAGAGCACGATCTTTTGAGATGTACTGCTGAGATGTGCACTTGTGTGTTTGCTAACCCCTAAGTTACTAACTCCTGAGCTTAAACTAATTATTTCACTTTTGTTAACCTCAGTTTACCTTACCTGTAAAATGGAAACACTACCAATATCTTACGTACCAAATTGTGACATCCTGATGCTCTTTCCATTGCTGGGTTTTTAGCATGCTGGCAGCCAGTCTCATGGGCATATTCCTTGCCCATCCCAACCCAACCTTAAATAAAGAGGCTGGAGAACTTCCTGGTGAAACCAACAAGCCTAAAAGGTGTACAGACTGATAAAGTGGCTTCCATAGACACCTTTTAACTAAAACAGTGTTCCTCAAATTGTGTACCCCAACTTAGCAACATCAGTATCACCTGGGAACTTTTTAGAAATACAGGTTCTCAATCCTTGCCCCAGAGCTAGTATTCAGAGGCTCTGGAGTACAGCCCTGCACGTTGTCTTCCTAAGCCTCCTAGGTCATCCTGATGCAGGCCGAAGTTTGAGACCCACTCCTCTATCAGTCAATGACATATTTCAGTTACATTTCAGTTTCAGTCTCAGGCCATGAAACGATGGGGGTGCCCACTCTCCCTCAGCCACATGAAATTCAAAATATAATTTTAATATTTGAAATGAAGCAAAAATTACCTCTATTCTGAAATTAAAGTTTCTGGCTTTTTTAATTTTAAACTGGGAGATTGTGGAGATGTTTTCTAAAATCATTTGGTGTCCTGATTTACTGGTGCCTAAGCACTTGCTTCATTGCTTTCAGCCCAGCCCCAAGTAATGAAACTTGGTCAAGGTAAGCGTCACACTTGGAGCTGTCTTACTCTAAATTCCACGCGAAGACAGGAAATAAGGTGGTGGAGATTCCTACTGCATTATGTGGTGGCAGCAACATACTGGAGGGGAACTCCTGGGCCAGGGACATCAGTGGCAGGAGGAAGCCCAAGGCTATGAACGTGACTCTCCATTGGCCACCAAGGCTTAAGACAGCATGCCCTACAGCTGTGTGTAGAAGCCACAAGATACTGCTGGGGGGTGGGGTGGGGTGGGGAGGCAGAGACAGCAGGAGGGATCCCAGGACAGGCAGGGTGAGGACAGGACGGTGTCAAGCAGCTGGCTCTAAGCAGTTATCTATGCTAGGAGCAGGAGATGCTTCTCTAACTGTCCAGGCCTCCGGTAATTAAGAGGGAAGCTTAGCCTTGAGAGAGTCTTTGCTGGAAGAGGATCCAACTTCATCTGGGCCTGGTGCCAGCCTGCTTACCCTGAGCTGCCTCTGAGCTGGTGGAGCTGCACAACTTTGTGCTAAACCCTCACAAAGGAATTTTCAGCATGGCAATAGGGAAAGGGAGGCATTGGGCCAGCGACCCTCCGTAATTGGTGTGGGATTTGAGCGGAATTTGCTTAAATGTGTTGAAGTTTCTTATTTTGCGGTTCAGAACGAACATGTAACCCCAGGACTCTGCTAGGGATGATTATAACTGCATTTTCTTCTTTTTCCTAATGAAGGTTTTAGCTCTGGACTGTGGTTCCTATCCCAAACTGCGGTGCATTTGACGCTTAAGACTATCCTTTCCACACCCTTGCCTTGGGTGTTTCCCAAGCTGTTTCAACTACTTCAGAGCCTTCTGAAAAGCTCTGGGCTGCATAGCAGGGTACAGAAGTGCAAAAGCATGAACTTCGAAAGCTGCTGTCCAAAGACCGGGGACCATAGTATCAGTTTTTGCTGTGTAACTTTTGAGGAACGGAATACACAAACACATAATGGCCAGACCTTGTGTAAAAATAGAATTCTTACACAGAACCTGTGCAGCAACCAGCCTGTGAAGCCTAGCCACAGCCTCTGCAATAATTAGCCCAGAATGGTCAGCATTCAGCTGTTGACTGCCAGCTTTGCTGATTTCTGCCCTCTGTTCCAACTCTGGACCAGAGAAAGCCAAATACGTTCCCCCCACCAACCACAGAGCGAGCCCACCTCTAGTTAGCTAGCCTCCAGCTTCCCCATGCCAACCTCCAATTAGAACCCCACTGATGCCCTTCCCTTTTTTTTGTTTTTTCACTCCCTGGCCTCCTTACGAGTCTCTTTACCAAAGGCAAGCGACAGTGGCTGGCTCCTCATTATGGAAAGCTCTGAATAAATAGCCTTTGTTTGTTCTCATTTGGTGGTCTTTGTTTTTTCCACACTTTGGACAACTCACTCAGCCCTATTTTTCTTGTCTTATGTTTTTTTAAGATTTATTTATTTATTTGAAAGAGAGAGGGCACGTGTGAGTGTGAGTTGGGGAAGGGCAGAGGGAGAGGGTGAGAAGCAGACTTCCCACGGAGTGCGGAGTCCAATGGGGCTCCATCCCATGACCCCATGACCCCATGACCCCAAGATCATGACCTGAGCCGAAATCAAGAGTTGGATGCCCAAACAACTGAGCCACCCAGGTGCCCCCTATTTTTCTTATTTGTAAACACTAAATAAGATGATCTCACAAGATGGTAAGTATTGATTGCTGTTGACCGTTAAGATGCCATTTTAAAGAAAAGCACTTTATTGAGGTGTGATTGACATGCAAAATGCTGTACTGAATGTATTGAATGTATACAACTTGATGAGCCTGTAGAGAAGTGTACATCCATGACCACCATCACCACATTCAGTGCCATGAACACATGCATCGCCTACAAAAGTCTCCTTCTGTCTCCTATGTGAAAACATTTTTTTTGTGACAAGAACACAACAGGAGATTTATCGTCTTAGCAAACTTTTAAGTATACGATACTGTATTATTAACCACAGGCAAAAAAAGAAAAAGACCCTTTGGGGATTTTAGGCTGAGTGTTCTTCTCAGAGAACACATGAGAGAGATATTCCTTGTGTAAACACTCCTTCTATCTCTAATGGCATGAAAAATAAGTAAGAAGCTTATGCACTCACATAGCCTTCCTCTCTTTTTAAGAAAACTCTATGCCACACCCATAACAAGTAGAAAAAACCCTGAGAAAGCTGAAATTAAAGTTATCTCCAACTTAATATGCTTTCTCATAAAGAATAGTTTCCTACATATAAATTTGAATTCACTCTAAAAAAAAGATGCTTTGTAAAGTGTGATAGGAAGGACAAACTTATCTCAACTGTAGGACTTGCCAGTCGGGGAGAGAAGCAGCTATGGGCAGACACATGGGCAAGGGTCACCTCCCTCCCTAACAGCTTTGTAGACTTGGTGAGAGGTGTTCCAACCCTGGCCCTTCTCTGGCTGTGCTCCTCCCCACAGAATGAAGAGATCTAAGGGGATGTGCTCAGCCAGAACATCTGTACCTCATTCTGGACTTGCTCTCAATGTTGGAATACCAGAATTCCCTGCTCAAATACCCTTTACCTGCTTATAAGGCTCTTCCCAAGGTCCATCTCCTCAAATAGACCTCAAGCTGGTTGTTCGCCCCTAGACCAAAGGGATGACCAGGGGATGGCTGCACACAGGGGATATGGATGGAGCTTGGACACGAGGATATCCATCAATGTGTCTTCATGAGGCCCCTTGTGGAGGGGGCCAGATGTGGTGGTGAGACGTGGAGGGAGCATGCTGTGGCTGTGGGCAGGGGGCTGGAGACCAGGCAGAGCCTTCCTTTAATATCACATTCTGGTGCAGAATTCTTAGCATTCTGAGATTTCTAAATTTGAACCTGGCATTTTAGCTTGTTGCAAAGGTATATTTGTCAAGGTAGGAAGAAGAAAATATTTAACACTCTGTTAGCTTGATTTTTAATTTCCAATATTTAGAGAATCTTTCTCCAGGCCTCACAGATACTGAAGGTGGGCCTGCCTGTCTCCCCATTCAGCAGTTCAGGGGCCAGCTCTGAGCTAGGGCTCTTGGGGCATGTTGACTGGTATGCACCTGGGGGGGTGAGTCTAGAAAAAGGAACTTTTATTTCTGTTTCTCATTTCCCCACTCCCTACTTCCATGCGTCTTCTCTCTCTGGGTAACCATTCTAACCTACTTAATGTATATTTTATTTTTTCTTTAAATGTGTTTTTTTTTCTGGTTTGTGTGCATGTTATTTTATATACATAAATAATGTGTTGTAGATCTCACACAGCCCTCGAGTTCTAGGCTCTATTTTCCATAGCTAATCCTCTGCTTCTCACTGCTGCCAAGTCTCTGCCACAGCCTGTGCTTTTACGTACCCAGTGGTGGGTGTAAAGAGAGAGCTCATTGTTTTAATTTGGACTGCTCTGATTAGTAATTGGTTTAAGCATCTCTTCACATGCTTGGCGGTCCTTCAGGTTTTGTCGTGTAATGTGTTTGTTGTATATACCTTGCCCATTTTTTCTGTTGATGTTTTTCTTCTTGCTGGTTTGCCTGCGTTTCTAATATATGCTAGTTAGATATCGTCTTCCATTCTATTTCTATTAACTCCATCCCCTGTGTCTTTTGCTGAACAACTATCCTAATTTTTGACATAATGAAATTCACCAATTTATTTGGCTTTATGGTTTCTCACCTTCAGCTAACAAGTATTTTCCTTCGTTTTTTTCTAACCAGCAGACCTCTATAGTGGTAGCGATCTTATCTCTGGAGAAAGGTCAGGAAAAAATGGGTAGCCACTTGGGAATGGCCCTTTCAATATCCATTCTACTCTCCTTCTGGTCAGGTTAAAAACTAAAAATTACATACCTAGATGCTCTGGTAGCTGGAGCCCTGGGATGTGAATTAATTGGCACTGGAGAGGTGGTGGGAGGGGGATTCCCACATTTCATTGTGATCAGAATCACCTGAGGGTTTATTACAGCAGAGATTGTGACTAATTCTATAGGCCTGAAAAATTTGCATTTCTGACAGGTTTCCAGGTGATGCTTAACCTAGGTTCTACTATTCATGAGTGTGAGAGGCAATTTTCATGGGGACAGCAGGGACAGGGGCAGTAGGACCCCTAGGTCATGTCTACTGTGGAGTCACTCTGGGCGCCACCTCACCCCTTCTCCAGTCATCCAAAAATCTGTAAGCAACTAGTTTCCCATATTAGATTCCTTTCTGCTTGACAAAACTAGTTATTTCTGTTTCCCATAATAAACCACTGCTTGATACAATAGCACACCAAAAATAGGTATAAATGACAAGAGGATGTCCACAAATCCTTTGCCCTATGTCAGTCCGCGGAATCTAACCCTTTTATCCTTGATACCATTATAAGCAAGGGGAGCAGGGAGAAACTTTGTCCCATGGCGAATGGATTTACCAAGTGAGGCCGACAGATCTATCGGTTATTTAAGCAGGACAAGAGATTTTGCAGCAATGCGTAACCTAGGGTGACCCACCCTCCTGCTTTGTCTGGTACTGACAGATTTCCTGAGATACAGGGCTTTCAGTGCTAACACTGGGAAAGGGCCCAGCAAACCGGGTCAAGTTGGTCACTCTAGTGTAATCTTTCCTTAGTCATCTTGAAGAAGTTGTCTACAAAGTGAAAGAGGCTAGGGCAGGTGATCAAAGGTGGGGACCTGAAAAATTATTTTTTGGAGATATCTGAAACTGGAAAAGCATAAGTAGGTCAAGCTTAAAAGGCTGTTCAAATGGAGTTTCAGCCTAAAGGTGAAGGGATAATGTGTGAGAGTTGACTGTGGGCTCTGAGTTAGATTTGGATCCCAGTGTGGTTTGTTTGCCAGCTACGTGACCTTAGCAAGTTACTGAACCAAGTTTCCATATCTGTGAGATGGGGATAGCAACAGTACCTACGTGTTGTGAGGCAGCTTTGAAACAATGCATATAAAGCATCTAGGGGAGTTGCATGGCTCAGAGTAAGCATCTCAAAACATGTGACTGGCTCTTACTATTTTTATTGCTACCATGAAATTACATAAAGGGATAATGTAGAGGTTCTTGGGCAGGAATAAGTAGAGAGGCGTGAAGAGAGGAGAGGGTGTCTGGATGAGCAAGGAGCTGTGTCTCACTTCTTGGTGACTTTCACACTCACCTCTCTTTGTCCTGTGTACACCCCGGCACAAAAAAAATAAGAACTGGGTTGAGTAATATTTACTGTAGGGAAGGTACTAAAACAATGGATGACTTCCAAACTCAATGTTGAAAGTTTAAAATTTATGTTAAATTACAGTTAAGATAGTAAATGTTTACCCAAGGATTCAGGACAGAGAAAATGGATCTCAAGTGAAAGAAAACATGAACTTGAAATCATTTGATTTCAAACAGAAATGAGAGTCCAGAGAGGGAGAGAAGGAAGAGGGAAGAAGGGGAGGAGGCATTCATCCAACCATGTAGTCAAGTGCCTATTTCCCATCATGGTTGGAAAAGCATTCGGGGGCTTCCCTCTGGTTTTAAAACAACTTAATTTTCAAATTGAGAAAGAATAGCATTTACATCAAAACACCTTCCTCCTCAGTGTTTTCTGCATGGTGGCCTTTATCTCCTTATTCCTCAAGCTGTAGATCAGGGGGTTCAGCATGGGGATCACTGTGGTATAGAACACAGAGGCCACGTTCTCCTGGGCCAGGGAACTAGCCGTGGAGGGTTTTAAGTACATGAACGCAGTAGATCCATAGAACATCCCCACAGCTGCAAGGTGGGAGCTGCAGGTGCTGAAGGCTTTGGACCTGCCCTCTGTGGTGCTGATACGGAGGATGCTGGAGAGGATGAAGACGTAGGAAATTAGGACTGTTAAACTGGTGACTACGATGTTGAATCCAGCCAAAAAGAAGACTGTCATCTCAATATCATAGGTGCTAGAGCAGGAAAGCTTCATGAGAGGGAGGATGTCACAGAAGTAATGACTGATGAAGAGCTCACAATAGGACAGTTTTAACATGAGGCCAGTCTCTATTGTTGAGCCAATGAGCCCCATGGCGTAGACCACAGCCACCAGCAGGAAGCGGACTTGATGACACATGATGACATTGTACAGCAAAGGGCTGCAGATGGCGACATAGCGGTCATAGGCCATCACCGTCAGCATGTAACACTCGGCAACGACAAACACAATGAAGAAGTAGAGCTGTGACAGGCACCCTGCATAGGAGATGGTGTTCTTCTCTGACACAAAGTTCACCAACATTTTCGGGGTAATGACAGAGGAATAGCAGAGATCCACAAGTGATAGATTGCTGAGGAAATAGTACATGGGGGTGTGAAGCTGAGGATTCAGGCAAATCAGTGTGAACATGCCCAGGTTCCCTATCATGGTGACCAAGTAGATCCCAAGGAAGAGGAAGAAAAGTGGGAGCTGGAGCTCTGGCTGATTTGTCAATCCCCTGAGGATGAACTCGGTCACTGTAGAGTGATTTTCTGCAGCCATTCTCCTGTGTTTGGGAGCCCTGTGGGGATGGGAGAGAAGAGCCCATGAAAGGCTGCATCTTGGACTTTTGGGTGAAGCTAGTTTTGAGCACTTGGGGTCAGCTGGGCAATCCTGGGCTCTTTCCTGATGAATCCTTCCTTCATCTTGCTGTTTGCTGGGAGAAAGACCAGCCTCTGGGTGTTTCAAAGATCATGAGGTTGAGAGGAAAAAGGGGGCAAGATCTGGGACTTTCACACCTTTATGTTTCTCAAATACCCTACAGCAATGGTTCTTCAAGTGTATTTCCTGGATCAGCAGCGTTAGCTTCATGTGAGGGATACAAACTCTCAGGCCTCACCCAGGACCCACCAAATCAGAAACCCTTGGGGGGTGGGGCCAACAATCTGGGTTTAACACTCTCTCCAGGTGATGCCGATGCGTGCTTAGGTTTGAGAACCTCTATCCTATAGGTAACAAGCAGCATATTTCATATTTTGTACTTGGAGATGTATTTTGCTTCAGAAATAAAATTTCCTTGTCATCTGTGCAATTCCCAAATAGTCTCTGAGTGTGAAAGCACAAATACCCATCTCAAATCCACACAGTGTCAGGGTAGTATGGTAATTACAATTGTATCACTGAGTGACAAGTCAATGTCTGTATCTGAAAGATGAAGATGAGAACAAAAAGCCTCGATAAATTAGACAGTAATGGCTGACAGACAAGATGGGTGCCCTCATGTCAAGGGAGAAAAACTAAAATTTTAATCAGGACAAATGACCACCGGGAACAAAACCAGTCAGCACAGACTGAGATGACAAGCTTGTACAAAATTCAGCAAGATTAAAAAAAAAAAAATCCCTCGCAACACATCCTGTCATGCTCTTCAGCGGCTGCCACATCCTGAAACTGTTACCAGAAATAGCAAGCTGTGTATCCTGCTTGCCACTCTGCTCCTGAAACTTGCAGCTTGGGACCTGAGTCTGACCAATGTCCATTAAGGGCACAGAGCTTGCCCTAGGTTTTTGCCTATTTAAACCCCGAGCCTGATCCCTCCCTGACAGAACTACTTCAGTTTGTAGCCCAAGGCTGTGTCTCCCCGGTTTGCACACTGTGCAATGAAGCTTTTCCTTGCCTCTGAAGGAGTCCTTGCATTCCAAGACGTTTTTTTGTGGACAAAGAAATCAGTCCAGGGCCCAATGGCTTCCCAGGGGAATTCTACCAAACATTCAAAGAAGAAATAATATTCTCATGAAGCTGCTTCAAAAAACAGAAATGGAAGGAAAACTTCCAAACTCATTCTATGAGGCCAGCATACCTTGATCCCAAAACCAGACAAAGACCCCACCAAAAAGGAGGATTACAGATCAATAACCCTGATGAATATGGATGCCAAAATTCTCACCAAGATACCAGCCAATAGAATCCAACAGAACATTAAAAGGATTATTTACCACGACCAAGTGGAATTTATTCCTGGGTTGCAAGGGTGGTTCAACATTCACAAATCAATCAATGTGATACATCACATTATTTAAAAAAAGGACAAGAACCATATGGTCCTCTCAATTGATGCAGAAAAAGCATTTGACAAAACACAGCATCCTTTCTTGATTAAACTTTCAACAGTGTAGGGATAGAGGGAACATACCTCAAAAGAAGTCATCAAACTCTCACTCTTCACAGATGACATGATACTTTATGTGGAAAACCCAAAAGACTCCACCCCAAAATTCCTAGAACTCATACAGGAATTCAGCAAAGTGGAAGGATATAAAAATCAATGCCAGAAATCAGTTGCATTTCTCTACAACAACGAGACAGAAGAAAGGGAAATTAAGGAGTCGATCCCATTTACGATTGCACCAAAAACCATGAGATACCTAGGAATATACCTAACCAAAGAGGTAAAGGATCTGTACTCTAAAAATTACAGAATACTTACTGAAGAAATTGAGGGAGACACAAAGAAATGGAAAAACATTCCATGCTCATGGATTGGAAGAATAAATATTGTTAAAATGTCTATGCTGCCCAGAGCACTTTACGTGTTCATGGCAATCCCTATCAAAACACCATCAACATTCTTCGCAGGGCTGGAACAAATAATCCTAAAACGTGTATGGAACTAGAAAAGACCCCAAATAGCCAGAGGAATGTTGAAAAAGAAAACCAAAGCTGGTGGCATCGGAATACCAGACTTCAAGCTCTATTACAAAGCTGTAATCATCAAGACAGTATGGTACTGGCACAAAAACACACACAGATCAATAGAACAGAATAGAGAACCCAGAACTCTATAGTCAACTGATCTTCGACAAAGCAGGAAACAACATCCAATGGAAAAAGGACAGTCTCTTCAGCAAATGGTGCTGGGAAATTTGGATATCCACATGTAAAAGAATGAAACAGGACCATTTTATTAAACGACATAAAGGTAAACTCAAAATGGATGAAAAACCTAAATGTGAGACAGGAATCCATCAAAATCCTAGAGGAGAACACAGGCAGCAACCTCTTCAACCTTGGCTGTAGCAACTTCTTGCTAGGCACGTCTCCAAAGGAGGGAAACAAAAGCAAAAATGAACTATTAAGACTTCATCAGTATAAAAAGCTTCTGCACAGCAAAGGAAACAGTCAGCAAAACTAAAAGGCAACCTATGGAATGGGAGAAGATATTCGCAAACAACATATCAGATAAAGGGCTAGTATCGAAGATCTATAAAGACCTTATAAAACTTGGGGCACCTGGGTGGCTCAGTCATTAAGCGTCTGCCTTCGGCTCAGGGTGTGATCCCAGAGTCCTGGGATCGAGCCCCACATCAGGCTCCTCTGCTGGGAGCCTGCTTCTTCCTCTCCCACTCCCCTGCCTGTGTTCCTTCTCTCGCTGGCTGTCTCTCTCTGTCAAATAAATAAAATCTAAAAAAAAAAAAGACCTTATAAAACTCAAGACCCCCCCCCCGCCCAAATAATCCAGTCAAGAAATGGGCAGAAGACATGAACAAACATTTCTTCAAAGAAGCCATACAAATGGCCAACAGACACATGAAAAAATGCTCCATATCACTCGGCTTCAGGGGAAATACAAATCAAAACCACAATGAGATATCACCTCACACTGGTCAGAATGGCTAAAATTAACAAGTCAGGAAACAACAAATGTTGGAAAGGATGCAGAGAAAGGGGAACCCTCTTACACTGTTGGTGGGCATGCAAGCTGGTACAGCCACTCTGGAAAACTGTATGGAGGTTCCTTAAGACGTTAAAAATAGAGCTACCCTACGACCCAGCAATCGCACTACTAGGTATTTACCCCAAGGATACAAATGTAGTGATCCAAAGGGGCACCTGCATTCCAGTGTTTATATAGCAGCAATGCCCAGAATAGCAAAACTGTGGAAAGAGCTGAGATGTCCATCGATGGGTGAATGGATAAAGAAGATGTGAGATATCTATATCTTTATCTATCTATCTATCTATCTATCTATCTATCTATCTATATAAAATGGAATATTACTCAGCCATCAGAAAGGATAAATACTTACCATTTACATCGATGCCAGATCCTCAGTGACTAATGGATGGAACTGGAGGGTATTATGCTGAGCGAAATAAGTCAATCAGAGACAGACAACTATCATGTGGTTTCACTCATATGTGGAATATAAGGAATAGCACAGAGGATAATAGGGAAAGGGAGGGAAAACTGAATGGGAAGTCATCAGAGAGGGAGAAAAACCATGAGAGACTCTTAACTATAGAAAACAAACTGAAGGTTGCTGGAGGGGAGGTGGGTGAGGGGATAGGGTAACTGGGTGATGGGCATTAAGGAGGGCACGTGATATGATGAACACTACATCTGAAACTAATGATGTACTATATGTTGGCTAATTGAATTTAAATAAAAAAATACATCAGTAATATCAAGTTCAAAGGTGGTTGTAAAAATAACACAGGATAATGCATATTTAGAAATATTTTTTCAAGCACCCAGTTCCCATAAAAGTGAGTTGTCATCAGGTGTCTGGAATTTGTTCTTAGTTTTTCACTGGACTTAAGGCTCTAAGACAGTGGTTCTCAACACTGACTGTATACTGTAATCACCTGGAGCATTTGAAAATATTGATGCCTGGGCTCCACCCATAGAGGCTCAGATTAGTTGATCTGTGGTGCAGCGTGGGCACTGTTACATAATATAGTACAGAGTAAGTGCCCAAAGCCATTATTGATATGATGATGATTTTCAGATTGTAATATGAAACCAGGCCCCATGATCTCCCTAATGACAAGGTACTCAAATTGTCAACATGTCCCTAAGAAACATGGATCGTCCTTGTTGAACCTGATACTTACAGACATCCCATCTCTAAGATGTATCGCTTAGGCTAAAAACCTTAAGTTCTCACTCTTTTTATTGCTTCCTCATATAATTTCTAACTTTTGAATAATGTCCTCAAAGGTCAATCTCTAACTCCTTCTAAAATTTTGGGTATGAGGAGAAGTGTGTTGTGAGAAGGATTTTTATTTCCATTTCCTATTGAGAAAACAGAAGCGCCAGATCCTCAGTGACTTGCTTGAAGCAAACTAATGATCAATGACTTAGAACTCGAACTCTTCTCACCCAATCATGAGCTCATTTCTTTTAGCCCAAGTGTGCAGCCTTGTGTATCCACACACCTACAGCTCTAAGTAATGTGGTGGTTGAAAGTGCTTTACACTTGATGTCTCAGCTTGTGCACAGCATATGAAAAAAGAGGAATGTTACATTATTTTTTTTTCATTCTCTAGGAAGTTGGAGCTCTAAACATTACCCCAAATCATACAGTTTGTAGAGTCAGAACTAGGCTATAACCCAGGGCTTCTGACTATCATCTGTTTTGTTTCCATTAAACCGTATTGTTTTGCTGTAGCTTATCTTTGGGTAGCACTTTATTATTATTTAGTAAACTTAATTTATTGAATTTTTGGAGATGCAGGATGGATTTCATTGCTAACTTCAGGGACATTTAAGAAAGTACAAAGGCAGAGGTGCCTGGGTGGCCCCGTCAGTTAGGCCTCTGCCTTCGGCTCAGGTCATGATCCCAGTGTCGTGGGATAGAGCCCCGTGTCAGGCTCCCTGCTGAGTGTGGAGCCTCCTTGGGATTCTCAATCTCTCTCTCTCCTTCTGCCTCTCCGCCTAAAATAAATGAATCTTAAAAAAGATACAAACAAGCAAAAGTAAAAACACCATTTCCGTACTATTTGGAGACTAATACTGGCAGTGACTATCTTTCTAGATTTATATATATATATTTACACATGTATAAATATATATGGATTTTTTAAAAAACATTTTGTAACCTGCTTTTTAAAAGTACTTTATAATACATTGTCTCATTTGATTCCTATAATAATAATAACTCTGGCACTAACTGTATTTCCTTTTCTTAGATATAACAGTCTTTAAATCCTTAGGATGTGGTGTGAAGACAAGAAAATCTGCATTGCATTGCAAACTTCATATGTTATTGGTGGTATGGCATTTAACTTCACAGTAACTAGTCTCAGAAGTAGCTAAGTTTTTTCCATTTATTAGAGGAGAAAACAAATTTCTTCTGGATAACAATAGGTTCAAGAATCTTATGTATCCCCTGTACCCAATTTTCATCTCTTAAAACAATAAGAAACATAGAAAATCCACCTTGAAGATACCATTACCAGAAACCAAAGTGCTTTACAAAGCAGTGCAGAGTAAACACCATTCAGTGTGGTGCAGATGGCGAAAATCCTAGACAGCACTGAGTTAAGTTTTTACTCCCATAATCATCTAATGATATAAAATAGGCAAACATGATCCATATATTTGATATCAGTTACTATGATGATTACCTCCAGCTTTACCAGACCATCAGTGGCTTGGGATTGTTGCTGATGAGAACACAGCACACAAAGAAAAGATGCTTCGAGATGAAGGTAGACAAATGTTAGAAATAAAGCCTGCATTAGAAATAGGAGTTCTCAGAAGAAATATTTTTCTCATACAATTACTTTAAATCCATAATTAAATACCTGTGGTGAGAAAAAAACAGCACGGTCTCTTGGAAATTTTAGGGGATGCCTTGATTTCCAGCAGTCAGGAAATAAACGGCAAGAAAGGAGAGAACCATACAGATTGATATCTAGTCGTAAATGTATGCTGAGGGGCCAGCACGGTTATGAAAAATGGGGTCACTGAGACTGGGAGACTTGGGGGTCTGTTTATATAAAACACAGGCAGAGCCTCTTGGGATGCCATCACTTCAGAGCCTGGAGTCCTTGCTGAAGGAGCAATTAGAGTGTTGGCGTGAACCTCTGCTGTGAAGCATGGTTTGTCTCCCGGGTGTGTTAATTTTCCTTTTATTTGGAGTCATCTGCAGCTTGGGAAACTTAGAGTCTCATGCCAGCCTTCAACTATTTGATAGCCAACAAACCCCGTCATTCTCACCACCACCCCCGCCACTCGTCATTACCACCCACATCATCAGTTACGACCATGATGGTTACCACTCAATGTTATTCTTCAGTGGGCATAATCAGTTAGGCTGAAAATGTTTACTTTAAATGTTTCTGGAACAAATGAAAATATTTTACTAAAACAAACCAGAACTTCAGTTGAGGGATGTTAACTTTATAAGGAACATTGAACTTGTCACCCTGCCACGGTACCTGTAGGGTGGCCACTGTAGAATGGCGGGAGGTTGAGGGACGTAACAGGTAGAATGACAAGAACTCTTCGTGCATATTCTCATTCATAAAGGGTATATGTTCATAAGAAAATTTACTTTTAGAGATTATATTCAGTGCTATCTTACCCATGAAAATGTTGCTAATGAAGATTTTTATTTTTATTTATTTTTTATTTTTTTAAAGATTTTATTTATTTGTTTTAGAGAGAGAGAGAGAGATTGGGAGAGAGAATGCATAAGCAGGGGGAGGGAGAAGCAGGCTCCCCGCTGAGCAAGGAGCCCGATGTGGGACTGGATACCAGAACCCTGGGATAATGACCTGAGCGAAGATAGATGCTTAACTGACTGAGCCACCCAGGTGTCCTGCTAATAAAGATTTTTAGACTTTTTATTTTGAGATAGTTGCAGAGTCACGTGCAGTTGAAAGAAATAATATGGAGAGAGCCCGTGTACCTTTCATACAGTTTTCCTCAATGGTAACATTTTGCATAATTATACGGCAACCTCACAATACCACACACCCATACTGCCATATACAACCCGTGGATTTCATTCAGATTTCCCCCATTTTACTTGTACTTATATATGTGTGTGTGCATACATTCAGTTCAATGCAATTTTATCTCCTGTGCAGTTTCATTATCCATCCACAGTTCAGATAAAAACACTTACACGTCCTTCATTTTCTGATTTTCAAAATAATGATTTGGTTTCTTATTATCCTCCAAAGGTGACCTGTTATTTTTCTTTAGAATCATTATACTCTCATCAATTTAAACACATTTTATGTGTTATTACAATTATTATCCTTTTGTTGCTCAAATTTTCTATGTCTGGCCTGTGGAATTCTCTTCAGTTTGCCCCTTGAGTCTTCAACAGGCATGTTCCTAGTCTCTAATACTAATTTTTATCTGTTATGACAAGTTGTTGTGAGCTCATCTCATACATTTCATTCTTCAGATCAGGAATCGACCATTTCTCCAGGAAACATGCTTTCTTTTAGTGGTGAAATGGAAGTCCAAGACCAGTTATTAGGCGCTAGGGAGGCTCATTACTTCTGGGTTGGTTATTGTTTCTAGGTCTTTTCAGAAAGAACCAGGAAATTTCGGGCTACATAATTCTCAAAGTATCTCTTGCCGGGAATGGCCAGCACTCCCTGTACCGATGGATGAAAGATTACTCCAACCTTTGCCGTGAAACAGAGAAGAATGCAAGGGAGTCAATGCTCAGAGACAAGACACTTTGCTCTTCTTTGCTCCCACTTTTATTGGTCCTTTGAGACGATCACAAATCCTTATCACTGTTTCTCAAGCACAGATGTGTGCAAGGGGTCTTATTGAAACTGGGAGGATCTGTTTACCGGAAAGATATGATATGCTAATTTGGGCGTGTTTTACAAGTTCTGCTAAACATAGCCTAAGGGACAATGCCTACAACTTTTAGATCACAGGGCGACTGTTTGGGCTAGTAAAGCTTTGGGAAGGCAACTCCTCGTGGCACTCCAATGGCAGAGTAGTCACACAGGCCTCCGCATCCCAAAGGAAGGCCTACGCCCTTCTCCGAAAACTTCCCTGCCCTCAGCGGCCTCTGTGTTACATTTTAGCAAGCCAGGCATTAATGGCTGATTTCATGCTCTACATTAACCCCAACAATCTCTTATTTAAAAAAGCCAATAATTTCACTGGTGTACATTTTGATATTTATTTTGGGGGCAATTTTCTTAGGTGTGATGATTATTCTCAATATATCACTTCATTTTTTTTTTTTTTTGGACACTAGGAAAAGATCCATGAATTATATATAGTCTTTATTATCTTTTTTGCCCCTTGCTTTAGTTTTCTCCTTTGGAGCTCCTACTCTATGTGGATTGGGTTTTCTTTGTCTGGTGTCTATATTTGTTGTTTTCCCATAAGCCCTCTTCATTTCTTTTCTCTCTCTTTTTTTACCCCCTTTTCCAACTTCTATTTCTCCTAAGTCATTATCTGTTGTGTTTATTCACTCTTCTGCTACCTCTAACTCAGTCCAATTTTTTAAATTATTTTTTCTTTTATTTCTAATAATTTCTTGGGTTCTGTTGCCTAATTTGTTAGTTTTTCTAATTCTGACATTTGTTGTTCTTTCATACCTTGTAACATTTTCATGTGTTTTAGTTCATTTTGAAATAATGTAATAGTATTGATTTATTTGTAGCCATGGGCAATGGACTGAGTTGGGTCCCACCACCCACCAAATTCATATGTTGAAGCCTTAACCCTCAATGTGACTATATCCTGAGACAGAACCTATATAAGGAGATGATAAGGGTTACATGAGGCCCTAAAGGGGGTCCTAATTTGATAGGGCTGGTGCCATTCGAAAGACAAGGGAGAGGCACCAGAACTCACTGTCTCTCCCATGTGAGGAAAACTGAAAAGGCAGCCATATGTAAGCCAGGAAGAGTTCTCACCAGAAATCACCTATGTAGGCACCCTGAATTCCAGAACTGTGAGAAAATACACTTCTGTTGCTTAACTGACCCATTCAAGTTTGTTATGGCATCCTAAGCATAATAATACAATATGTCTTTGTGGTTCGCTCCACATTTTCTCTCAGAAAGTTTTTCTTTTTACTTATAATTTTATAAGGAATGTCTTCTTGATTCTTTTCTGCTGTTCATTTTTACATCAAATTAGTTTTTTTTCTAACTTCATACCTATAGAACCCCCTATTCTGTCACTTCTGTGAAGTGTTAAAAAATATGATGACTTTACTGTCTGAGATCTGGCTCTGTTCCCTTTCTACCTTTATCTGGACCTTTTCTTTCTTTTGTCTCTACCCTATTATGTTTAGTTTGGGTTTTATTCTTATTCTTGTAGGGAGTTTTGGTTGCTTTATTTTAAGAGTTCATAGTGCACAAACTGTAGCCCCTTCAGATCTTAGCACGGAGTAATTTAAATTCACACACTATTGGAGAATGCAAAATCCCTTCCAGTTTTAGGTGCTATTTTCAAATTGGCCTTTTGAGAGTTACTTGGAATACCGATTAGTTGTTTTGGAGTTTCAGGTTTGCCAGATGTCCTGTTGCTTCCTTCTGTTTCTTCCTGCACAGATGCTGATACTAAGCAGATTTTAAGCTCTTGGTGGTTTGTGCCCATCTGCTTGTGTTTGGAGGTAAAGGGGATAACATAGCACTTATTTTTGTCATAGACGTTGTTAATGGGATTATGCTTTGCTATTTAGTTGTGCTGGTTTTTTTTATGGGGGTATCCAGGAAAACTATAAAACTGTGACACAATCGCCCTCAAATCCTCCAAGATTTTCTACATGCTTTTTCATTATTTCTATTAAGAAGACTAATCACTGGAAGAACATTTACATAAGTAGGATATATTTATTTATTTATTTATTTAATTTTATTTTTTAAAATTTATTTATTTGACAGAGATAGAGACAGCCAGCGAGAGAGGGAACACAAGCAGGGGGAGTGGGAGAGGAAAGCAGGCTCCCAGCAGAGGAGCCTGAAGTGGGGCTCGATCCCATAACGCCGGGATCACGCCCTGAGCTGAAGGCAGACGCTTAACCGCTGTGCCACCCAGGCGCCCCATATTTATGGAATAAATCTATGAGAAAAATATAATCTTACTATGTCAAAGATGACATATTCTTCAGAAACATTCATAAAAATTACATTCTTTAGTATTCTGAATATGCTGTAAGTATTCTTGAACATGAAGCATTAAGAATATGGTACTCAGCATTTACTGAGTGCTTAGTATATTCCAGGCATATATTCTTATGAATATATTCTTTTGTTTCTCTTGGTCTCCCCCTTTTTCTTCCTTCCAGGCTTTGGAACTTCCTGAAAGGCCAGCCAAGTAAAGTTAAATAGTTATGACTTCTGGTTTGGGCCACGACAAGTAACTTATATTGGGCTTGCCATCTTACCAAAAGCAATGAAAAAACGAGGCAAAATATGTAAAATGATTATTTTAAAGTAATATAGTAACAGTAGGGGATTTTATCACTCCATTTACCTCAATGGATAGATCATCCATAGAAAATCAGCAAGGAAATATTGGCTTTGAATGACATATGAGACTAGATGGACCTAACAGATTTATACAGAACATTCCACCCCTAAACAACAGAATACACATTCTTTTCAAATACACATGGAACATTCTTCAGGATAGATCACATGTTAGGGCACGAAACAAGTCTCAATAAATCCAGAAAGACTGAAATCATATCACACATCTTTTCTGACCATAATGGTATAAAACTGGAAATGGATCACAAGAAAAAAATCTGGAAAGAACAAAAATACATGAAAGCTAAACAACATGCTACTGACCACTGAGTGGGTCAACCAAGAAATCATAGAGGAAGCAAAAAAATACATGGAGAAAAACAAAAATGAAAACACAACGTTCCAAATTCTTTGGGATATAGCAAAAGGGATTTTAAGAGAAGCATTTATGGCAGTTCAGGCCTACTAAAGAAATAAGAAAAATCTCAAATAAATAACCCAACTTACAACTAAAGGAGCTAGAAAAAGAAGAACAAACAAAGCCCCAAACCAGAAGAAGGAAGAATTAATAGAGTAGAAATAAATGAAATAGAGACTAAAAAAACAATAGAACAGATAAACAGCAGCAGGTTCTTTGAAAAGGTCAACAAAATTGATAAACCTTTAACCAGACTCATCAAGAAAGAGAGCTCAAATAAATAAAACTAGAAACTAAGGAAAAGAAATAACTAACACCACAGACATACAAAAGACTATAAGAGGTAATCATGAAAGAGTATATGCCAACAATTGGACAACTGAGAAGAAATGGATACATATCTAGAAATATACAACCTTCCAAAATGGAATCAGAAGGAAATGAAAAATTGAACAACTGATTACTAGTGATAGAAATTGAATCAGAAATTAAAAAAAAAAAAACAACTTACAATATAGAAAAGTCCAGGGCCAGATGGCTTCACAGGTGAATTCTACCAAACATTTGAAGAATATTTTATACCCGTTCTTCTTAAACTATTCCCAAAAGTAGAAGAGTAAGGAAAGCTTCCAAATTAATTTTATGAGGCCAGCACTACCCTGATACCAAAACAGATATACTACAAAAANAAAAAAAAAAAAAAAAAAAAAAAAAAAAAAGGAGAGCTATAGGCCAGTATCTCTGAACAAGGATCCAAAAATTCTAAACAAAATATTAGCAACCAAATCCAACAATACATTTAAAAAAAATCACCACAATCAAATGGAATTTATTTCAGGGATGTAAGGGGTGGTTCAATATTCATAAATCAAGCAAGGTAGTACATCACATCAATAAGAGAAAGGATAAAATCAATATGATCATTTCATCTATTATTTTTTAAAATCTTCTTTCCCCAATTCTCACTCAACTCACCTTTTGAAATTCTAATTACATGTATGTTGGACCATTTAGCATTGCTCTAAATATTCTGGTTGCTATATTCCTCTTTATTGTTTTTTTTCTATATGTATTTTAGTGTGGATTGTTTCTGTTGATCTGTTTTGCTTTCAATATCCTTTCTTTGGTTGTGTCCAGTCTGCTATTAAGCCAAGCTAATGAATTCTTTATTTCCAATATTTTCAGTTTCAAATTTTTTTGGAAATTTTCCTTTTTTAATTGTTTTTATAAATATGTTGGGATTTTCCATCTGTTNTTGTGTCCAGTCTGCTATTAAGCCAAGCTAATGAATTCTTTATTTCCAATATTTTCAGTTTCAAATTTTTTTTGGAAATTTTCCTTTTTTAATTGTTTTTATAAATATGTTGGGATTTTCCATCTGTTAATTTAGTATTTCTTTTGTCTAAATTTCAATAAATAATTATAGTAGTTATTTTAAAGTTTTTGTCCACTAATTGCAACATTAAGGTCATATGTGGATCTGCTTTTACTGAATATTTTTGCCTCTTGATTATGGGTTATATTTTTTTGCTTCTTTGTATTTCTAGTAATTTTTTACTTTATGATGCTAGAATTATAAATATATTGTAGAGACAGTGGATTATGTTATTCTTCTCTACAGATTGTTGCATTTTGTTCCGGGATGCAGTTAATTTACTAGAAGATTACCTTGATCTTGCTGAGACCTGGATTTAGCCTTTGTTATGATGGGTCTTGTTCCATTTTGCCCTTAGCCTGATGGCTTAGTCCTCACTCTTAGGGTATGGATTTCAGGGGTCTCATCTTAATGTCTGGTTTAGGCTAGAAGTCTAACAGCTCCCCAGTACTGTGCATCCTCTGAGACCTCTATTCAATTCCTAGACTCCAAATAGCTATTGTGTCCTAGACATCTGGAGTCTTACCATGCATATGCAAAATTTGGAATTCGGTCAAGAACTCAAAGGAGTCCTTGATGCACATGCTTGAGGGTCCTTTTCTTTGACTTTTTCCTCTCCATGTCTTGACCCACAGATCCCAGCTGTCCTGGCATCCACGAACACTGATCTTTTGCATTCCAGCCCAGCAGGAGGGCATATAGGTTCATGGACTAGGAGAAACTGGAAACCTAGAGACCTAAATTAGATCTGTGACCTTGGGCAAATGGCTTTATTTCTTGGGATCTCCTTAGTGTCTTTGCATGTAAGATGGGGGTAAATATTAGTTCTGTGGATCCATAAGTTGCTGACAGTGTAATCACCTGGGAAGATTAAAAAAAATACGGCTACTGTAATCATACCCATACAGATTCTGATTCAGAAGGTTGGGTGGGCAGCCCAGAATTCCTTTTTAATAAACACTCTAAGTAATTGTGGTACTCAGCCAGGTTTGGGAAATACTGGATTTGATAATTTCCCAAGTCTTTTCAGGTCTAAAATTCTGTTAGCGTGTGGGCTTGATATTAAAGTAACTAGAGCTCTGAGAGATCAAGTCATAGGATAGACAGTTTTTGTCAATGCGGAAGCTGGTGTGAAGAGAAAAAGACAGGGGCGCCTGGGTGGCTCAGGTGTTAAGCGTCTGCCTTCAGCTCAGGGCGTGATCCCGGAGTCCTGGGATCGAGCCCCGCATTGGGCTCCCTGCTTTGCTGGGAGCCTGCTTCTTCCTCTCCCACTCCCCCTGCTTGCATTCTCTCTCTCACTGGCTGTCTCTCTCTCTCTCTGTCAAATAAATAAACAAAATCTTAAAAAAAAAAGGAAGAAAAAGACAGAAAAAGACAAAAGCAACAGAAGACCAGTAACAAATTTAGATGTGTCGCCACACTGAGAATCTGATCCATTAGGATCAATTTGAGTGCACCAAAAAGCTAGAAAGCCAGTAGAGTAGTGCTCCAAGAAAAGCAGGTGAAAGGCAGGGACAGTCAAAGGGAGTTCTGACCAGTTAGTAATTTAGAAAAAGGCTGTTCTTGGCAGAGGTTGCGAGCATTTACCTGATGGATATTGTTACCATTAAACTTATACTCCATGGGAAGAGAGGGTTAGGGGATCAGAGAAGTCTACTTTCTTTTTTGAGCTAGATGTAGTGCAATTATTCCTAGAATGAATTGGGATATGAATAGATTATTGAACATCCTACCCTAATTTATGATAGCCCTTAGTGTTAATCTTTCCTTATTCTAGCCACTTCTTTTTATTAAAGTCATTGTATATTTATTTGTTACTTTACAAGAGTTTGCCAGATCCAAGAAGGCAAGGACCCTAGCTTCATGGATTTTCAGGAGCTCTCATCATGAGGAAGCTTAGTCTAGTGGTTACAAAATAGGGGCCTGGAGTCAGACAGACCTAGGCATGTGGGCTCTGAAACAAACTGTCTGTGAGCAGCTTACGTTTCAAATGAATATCATTATTGTGAGGAATTAATAAGGGTATATTTATAGAGTGTTTTGGATCTTGGCAGCCAGAAGTCAGTAGAAGGGTTCCATGTCAGGTACATTACTGTGTATTCAAGAAATAGTAACGGTGATAATTTTTTTCACAATGATTTTTCTTTTAATAGTACTGGATAAATGTTTGTTAAAGTAATTGTCTTTACAAGCCAAATCAAGCAATATCAAGGGTATAAACAAACATTTCTTATTCCTTTGGGAAAGTAATCTCTGATGAAATGCTTTTCAGGGAGTCTCTTTCTTAATTATCAGGGCACTGAGATCTGTAATCCTTATAAAACTCCTTATTCTTCTGTTGTCCTCTGGTCAGGAAAAGACACTGTTTCTTTCCTTGTAACTAGAGGGGGTTTTGGGCAAATTAACAACTGGAAATCATGTTCTTCAGTGCAGAAAGGCCTACAAGATAACTTAGAAGTTCTGATCCTTTGGAACATATTGGAAGGAGAGAGTTCTTAGCTCAGCCTATCATTTTCTATTCATTATGGTCATTTTCAGGTTCCAGGACAATGTGGTCAAGAAACAGTAGAGAATTACTTTATAGCTCTGAACTAAAAGGAAGGTGAGTATGTTCCTAACCCTGGTGAGTCAGGCAACATAGTGGTTATGAGTGCAAACGTGAGAGACTGCTGAAGTTCACCTTCTGGCTGCACCTCAGTATTTTGGGGACTTGAGCTAGTTACCTAACTCCTTTTTCTCACCTGCAAAGTGGGGATAATAATACTGTCACATCTTAGTGCATAGCCTCTCACAGGAACTCCTTAAATAAGTGCTAGCTTTAAAAAATGATCATTGAACCACTTGATCTAGGAGAGACTGGAAAAATGTGGCCTCAATTTCTTGGTTGACAGCAGTGACCCAGTGGTGGGGGTTCTGAGAAGTCACAGTGTCTTCTGACAGGACCCTCTTCAGGGAAGAGGCTCAGGTGTCAGCAATGGAAGCACAGGCAGGAGAGAGAAGGACAGAAAATGGACTAACTTAAATATCTAAAAGACATCTATATGGATATGAGTAAATTACTGCTTTCTCTCTGGAGGCAAAGTTTAGCCTCTAACTGTTGTCTCTGGAAGTAAGTCACTTGGGGTGTAAGATAGATCTATAGCAAACAGTAAAAGCCTTCCTACCATACTAACATTCAAATCTCTCTGTGGATTCCATTCAACAGAATGAGGGAGGGATACTGAGAGAGTGGTGGTGGTTCTTTCTCTCTAACTGGTTCCCTTTCTTTTCCCCAAACTGCCCTTCCTCCACCCATCCCCAAGAGGAGAATGGCAGCCAAGAACTCTTCTGTGACAGAGTTTATCCTCGCAGGCTTCACAGACCAGCCGGGACTCCAGATTCCCCTCTTCTTCCTGTTTCTAGGTTTTTACATGGTCACCCTGCTGGGGAATCTGGGCCTGATAACCCTGATTGGGTTGAATGCTCGCCTACACACCCCNAACTGGAAACCTAGAGACCTAAATTAGATCTGTGACCTTGGGCAAATGGCTTTATTTCTTGGGATCTCCTTAGTGTCTTTGCATGTAAGATGGGGGTAAATATTAGTTCTGTGGATCCATAAGTTGCTGACAGTGTAATCACCTGGGAAGATTAAAAAAAATACGGCTACTGTAATCATACCCATACAGATTCTGATTCAGAAGGTTGGGTGGGCAGCCCAGAATTTCTTTTTAATAAACACTCTAAGTAATTGTGGTGCTCAGCCAGGTTTGGGAAATACTGGATTTGATAATTTCCCAAGTCTTTTCAGGTCTAAAATTCTGTTAGCGTGTGGGCTTGATATTAAAGTAACTAGAGCTCTGAGAGATCAAGTCATAGGATAGACAGTTTTTGTCAATGCGGAAGCTGGTGTGAAGAGAAAAAGACAGGGGCGCCTGGGTGGCTCAGGTGTTAAGCGTCTGCCTTCAGCTCAGGGCGTGATCCCGGAGTCCTGGGATCGAGCCCCGCATTGGGCTCCCTGCTTTGCTGGGAGCCTGCTTCTTCCTCTCCCACTCCCCCTGCTTGCATTCTCTCTCTCACTGGCTGTCTCTCTCTCTCTCTGTCAAATAAATAAACAAAATCTTAAAAAAAAAAGGGAGAAAAAGACAGAAAAAGACAAAAGCAACAGAAGACAAGTAACAAATTTAGATGTGTCGCCACACTGAGAATCTGATCCATTAGGATCAATTTGAGTGCACCAAAAAGCTAGAAAGCCAGTAGAGTAGTGCTCCAAGAAAAGCAGGTGAAAGGCAGGGACAGTCAAAGGGAGTTCTGACCAGTTAGTAATTTAGAAAAAGGCTGTTCTTGGCAGAGGTTGCGAGCATTTACCTGATGGATATTGTTACCATTAAACTTATACTCCATGGGAAGAGAGGGTTAGGGGATCAGAGAAGTCTACTTTCTTTTTTGAGCTAGATGTAGTGCAATTATTCCTAGAATGAATTGGGATATGAATAGATTATTGAACATCCTACCCTAATTTATGATAGCCCTTAGTGTTAATCTTTCCTTATTCTAGCCACTTCTTTTTATTAAAGTCATTGTATATTTATTTGTTACTTTACAAGAGTTTGCCAGATCCAAGAAGGCAAGGACCCTAGCTTCATGGATTTTCAGGAGCTCTCATCATGAGGAAGCTTAGTCTAGTTGTTACAGAATAGGGGCCTGGAGTCAGACAGACCTAGGCATGTGGGCTCTGAAACAAACTGTCTGTGAGCAGCTTACGTTTCAAATGAATATCATTATTGTGAGGAATTAATAAGGGTATATTTATAGAGTGTTTTGGATCTTGGCAGCCAGAAGTCAGTAGAAGGGTTCCATGTCAGGTACATTACTGTGTATTCAAGAAATAGTAACGGTGATAATTTTTTTCACAATGATTTTTCTTTTAATAGTACTGGATAAATGTTTGTTAAAGTAATTGTCTTTACAAGCCAAATCAAGCAATATCAAGGGTATAAACAAACATTTCTTATTCCTTTGGGAAAGTAATCTCTGATGAAATGCTTTTCAGGGAGTCTCTTTCTTAATTATCAGGGCACTGAGATCTGTAATCCTAATAAAACTCCTTATTCTTCTGTTGTCCTCTGGTCAGGAAAAGACACTGTTTCTTTCCTTGTAACTAGAGGGGGTTTTGGGCAAATTAACAACTGGAAATCATGTTCTTCAGTGCAGAAAGGCCTACAAGATAACTTAGAAGTTCTGATCCTTTGGAACATATTGGAAGGAGAGAGTTCTTAGCTCAGCCTATCATTTTCTATTCATTATGGTCATTTTCAGGTTCCAGGACAATGTGGTCAAGAAACAGTAGAGAATTACTTTATAGCTCTGAACTAAAAGGAAGGTGAGTATGTTCCTAACCCTGGTGAGTCAGGCAACATAGTTGGTTATGAGTGCAAACGTGAGAGACTGCTGAAGTTCACCTTCTGGCTGCACCTCAGTATTTTGGGGACTTGAGCTAGTTACCTAACTCCTTTTTCTCACCTGCAAAGTGGGGATAATAATACTGTCACATCTTAGTGCATAGCCTCTCACAGGAACTCCTTAAATAAGTGCTAGCTTTAAAAAATGATCATTGAACCACTTGATCTAGGAGAGACTGGAAAAATGTGGCCTCAATTTCTTGGTTGACAGCAGTGACCCAGTGGTGGGGGTTCTGAGAAGTCACAGTGTCTTCTGACAGGACCCTCTTCAGGGAAGAGGCTCAGGTGTCAGCAATGGAAGCACAGGCAGGAGAGAGAAGGACAGAAAATGGACTAACTTAAATATCTAAAAGACATCTATATGGATATGAGTAAATTACTGCTTTCTCTCTGGAGGCAAAGTTTAGCCTCTAACTGTTGTCTCTGGAAGTAAGTCACTTGGGCTGTAAGATAGATCTATAGCAAACAGTAAAAGCCTTCCTACCATACTAACATTCAAATCTCTCTGTGGATTCCATTCAACAGAATGAGGGAGGGATACTGAGAGAGTGGTGGTGGTTCTTTCTCTCTAACTGGTTCCCTTTCTTTTCCCCAAACTGCCCTTCCTCCACCCATCCCCAAGAGGAGAATGGCAGCCAAGAACTCTTCTGTGACAGAGTTTATCCTCGCAGGCTTCACAGACCAGCCGGGACTCCAGATTCCTCTCTTCTTCCTGTTTCTAGGTTTTTACATGGTCACCCTGCTGGGGAATCTGGGCCTGATAACCCTGATTGGGTTGAATGCTCGCCTACACACCCCTATGTACTTTTTCCTCTTCAACCTCTCCTTAGTAGATTTCTGTTACTCTACTACCATCACCCCCAGAATGCTAAAGAGTTTCGTCTCAAAGAAGAACATCATCTTGCATGCAGACTGCATGACTCAACTCTTTTTCTTCTGCTTTTTCGTCATTTCTGAGTCCTTCCTCCTGTCAGCAATGGCATATGACCGCTACGTTGCCATCTGTAAACCACTGGTGTACACGGCCACCATGTCTCCTCAGGTCTGTTTATTCCTTTTGCTGGGTGTCTATGTGATGGGATTTTCAGGGGCCATAGTCCACATAGGAAGCGTAGCAAGTCTGACTTTCTGTGCTGACAATCTTGTCAATCATTTCATGTGTGACATCTTTCCTCTCCTTGAGCTCTCCTGCAACAGCACTTATGTGCACGAGCTGGTGGTCTTTGTACTTGTGGCCATTGACATTGGAATGCCCATTGTCACCATCTTCATTTCTTATGCTCTGATTCTCCACAGCATTCTCCACATTCACTCCACTGAGGGCAGATCCAAAGCTTTCAGTACATGCAGCTCTCACATAATTGTGGTTTCTCTTTTCTTTGGCTCCGGAGCTTTTGTGTATCTCAAACCACCTTCCATTTTGCCCCTTAACCAAGGGAAAGTGTCCTCTCTGTTCTATACAATTGTGGTGCCCATGTTAAACCCACTGATCTACAGTTTGAGGAACAAGGATGTCAAAGTTACCTTGAGGAAAACCTTGGAAAGAAAAAATATTTTTTTGAGAAAGTAGTATTTGGAGAAAGAGATACCACGCTTTATTAGTGTGTGTGTGTGTTTTCAATGAGGGATCCAACTTCAGTTTTTTTTCTCTTCTGTACAGAACGAGAATTTTAAGTCTTTATGTTTGGATGAATGTTTAATGCATATCTATTTTCTTTGTCCCTTAACCCCCTGTCAGCTATTCTAAGATTGTCTCATGCATTTTTTCTATAATCACAAATCATTTAATCTTGTATGGGGCTTATAAACCATTTTATCTAACCTCTTTATTTAATAGACATTGGAAATTTAGAAATATTATGTATGTTTTCCAGGGCCTTACACCTAACTGCTTCCACAACGGGGACTAGAATCTAGACCCGAGAATTCTAATCTACATTGTTTTCCTTTCGGCCACATTTTCTTGCTTTATTGCTGCCCTTGCAGATTTGATTTTGAAAGTATGGTATTTTAGCATTTTACAATCTGATTCTATTTATAGTAATTTAATGTAACTTCTCAATAAATAACTTTTTAAAAATAACTTTTTAATATTGCATTTTTTCTTTTTAAAAGTTTTTATTTTAATTCCAGTTTGTTAATAACTGGATACATACAATTATTAACATACATACAGTGTTATATTAGTTTCAGGTGTACAATATAGTGATTCAACAGTTCCATACAGCACCCTATGTTCTTCACAATAAGTGCACTCCTTAATCCCCATCGCCTATTTCACCCATTCTTCCCCCACTTCCTTCTGGTAACCATCAGTTTGTTCTCTACAGTTAAGAGTCTGTTTCTTGCTTTGTGTCTTTCTCTCCTATTTTTTCCCCTTTCCTTGTTCATTTTGTTTCTTAAATTCCACATATGAGTGAAATCATATGATATTTGTCTTTCTCTGACTGACTTATCTTGCTTAGCATTATACTCTCTAGCTCCATCCACGTTGTTGCAAATGGCAAGATTTCATTCTTTTTTATTGCTGAATAGTATTCTATTATACATATATACCACATCTTCTTTATCCATTCATTAATTGATGGACACTTGGGATGCTTCCACATCTTGGCTATTGTAAATAATGCTGCTATAAACATATGTGGTACATGTATCCTTTTGAACTAGTGTTTTAGTCTTTTGGTAAATACCCAGTAGTGCAGCTGCTAGATCATGAGGTAATTCTATTTTAACTTTCTTAGGAACCTCCATACTGTTTTCCAGAGTGGCTGCACCAGTTTGCATCCTTGCTAACACCTATTGTTCCTTGTGCTGTTGATTTTAACCATTCTGGCAGGTGTGAGGTGATATTTCATTGTAGTTTTGATCTGCATTTCCCTGATGATGAGTGATGAGCATCCTTTCATGGGTCTGTTGGCCATCTTCTTTGGAAAATAACTGTTCATGTCCTCTCCCCCTTTTAAAATTTGATTATTTGTTTTTTGAGTGTGAGTTTGATAAGTTCTTTATAGATTTTGGATACTAACTATTTACCAGATATGTCATTTGCAAATATCTTCTCCTATTGTGTAGGTTGCCTTTTAATTTTGCTGGTTATTCTTTTCACCGTGCAGAAGCTTTTTATTTTGATGTAGTCCCAGTAGTTTATTTTTGCTTTTGTTTCCCTTGCCTCAGGAGACATATTTAGAAAGAAGTTGCTATGGCTGATGCCAAAGAAGTTACTGCCTGTGTTCTCGTCTAGGATTTTTATGGTTTCAGATCTCACATTTAAGTCTTTAATACATTTTGAATTTATTTTTGTGTATGTTGTAAGAAAGTGGTCCAGTTTCATTCCTTTGCATGTTGTTGTCCAGTTTTCCCAACACTATTTGTTGAACAGACTGTGTTTTTCCCACTGGATATTTTTCACTGCTTTGTCAAAGGTTAATGCACCATATAATTGTGGGGTTATTTCTGGATTTTCTATCTTGTTTCATTATCTCTGTGTCTATTTTGGTGCCAGTACCATACTATTTTGATTACTATAGCTTTGTAATGTAACTTGAAGTCTGGAATTGTGGTGCCTCCAGCTTCGCTTTTCTTTTCCAAGATTGCTTTGGGCATTTGGCGTCTTTTGTGGTTCTATACAAATTTTAAGATTGTTCTAGTTCTGTGAAAAATGCTGTTGGAATCATTCTGTGGAAAACACTGCATTCAGTGTGTAGATTGCTTTGGGTAATACGGACATTTTAACAATATTTATTCTTCCAATCCATGAGCATGGAATGTCTTTCCATTTCTTTGTGTTGTCTTGAATTTCTGTCATAAGTGTTCTATAGTTTTCAGGGTACAGATCTTTCACCTCTTTGGTTAGGTTTATTCCTAGGCATCTTATAGTTTTTGGTGTAATTGTAAACGGGATTGATTCCTTGATTTCTCTTTCTGCTGCTTTGTTATTGTTGTATAGAAATACAACAGATTTCTTTACATTAATTTTGTATCCTGTGACTTACTGAAATTATTTATCAGTTCTAGCAGTTTTTTGGCAGGACTTGTTAGGGTTTTCTATATAGAGTAACATGTCATCTGGAAATAGTGGAAGTTTTACTTTTTCTTAATAATTTGGATTCCTTTTATTTCTTTTTGTTGTCTGATTGCTATGGCTAGGCCTTCTAGTACTATGTTGAATTAAAGTGGTGAGAGTGGACATCCTTGTCTTATTTCTGACCTTAGGGGGAAAGTTTTTTCCCATTAAGGATGATGTTAGCTGTGGGTTTTTCATAGATGGTCTTTATTATGTTGAGGTATGTTCCCTCTAAACCTATTTTGTTGAAGTTTTTTTTTTTTTTATCATGAATGGATGTTGGACTTTGTCAAATGACTTTTCTGCACTACTGAAATGATCATATTGTTCTTATCCTTTCTCTTATTGATGTGATGTATCACACTGATTGATTTGTGAATGTTGAATTATGCTTCCAACCCAGGAATAAATCCCACTTGATTGTGGTGAGTGATTTTTAAAAATGTATCATTGAATTCAGTTTGCTAGTATTTTATTGAGAGATTTCGCATCTATGTCTATCAGGGATTTTGGCTTGTAGTTCTCTTTTTTAGTGGTGTCTTTATTTGGTTTTGGTATCAGGGTAATGCTGGCCTCATAGAATCAGGAATTTGGAAGTTCCTTTACTCCTCTATTTTCTGGAATAGTTTGAGAAGAATCGATATTAACTCTTCTTTAAATGTTTGGTAGAATTCTCCTGTGAGGACATTTGGTCTTGGATTTGTTTGTTTGAAGTTTTTGATTACTGATTCAATTTCCTTGCTGGTTATTGGTCTGTTCAAATTTTCTATTTCCTCCTGTTTCAGTTTTAGTAGTTTATATGTTTCTAGGAATTTATCCATTTTTTCTAGGTTGTCCAATTTGTTGTTATGTAATTTTTCATAATAGCCTTTTATGATTATTTGTATTTCTGTGCTGTTGGTTGTTATTTCTCCTCTCTCATTTGTGATTTTATTTGTTTGAATACTTTCTCTTTTTTTCTTGGTAAGTCTGGTTAGAGGTTTATCGTTTTTATTGATCTTTTCTAAAGAACCAGCTCCTGGTTTCATTGATCTGTTCTATTGCTTTTTAGTTTCTTTGTCATTTATTTCTGCTCTACTCTTTATTATTTCCTTCCTTCTGCTGGTATCAGGTTTTCTCTTCTTTTTCTAGTTCCTTTAGGTGCAAGGTTAGGTTGTTTATTTGAGGTTTTTCTTGCTTTGAGGTAGACCTGTATCGCTAGAAATTTCTCTCTTAGTGCTTTTGCTGCTTCCCAGAGGTTTTGGACCATTGTGTTCTCATTTTCATTTGTTTCTATTACTTTTTAATTTCTTCTTAGATTTCCTGGTTGAGCTATTCATTGTTTAGTAGCATGTTATTTAACCTCCATGTGTTTGTGGTCTTTCCAGATTTTCTCTTGTGGTTGACTTCCTGTTTCATAGCATTGTGGTCAGAAAAGGGGCATGGTTTGATTTCAGTCTTCTTGAATTCGCTAATATGTGATCTGTTCTGGAGAATGTCCCATATGCACTTGAAGAGAATGTCTTTTATCATTTTAGGATGGAATGTTCTGAATATATCTGTTAAATCCATCTTGTCCAGTGTATCATTCAAAGCCATTACTTCCTTGTTGATGTTCTGTTTGGTTGATCTGTTCATTGATGTAAGCGGGGTGTTAAAGTCCCCTACTATTATTGTATTATTATCAATTATTTCCTTTATGTTTGTTATTAATGGTTTTATGTATTTAGGTACTCCTATGTTGGGTGCATAAATATATATAATTATAATATCTTCTTGTTGGATTGTTCCCTTTATTATTGCATAGTGTCCTTCTTTGTCTCTTGCTACAATCTTTGTTTTAAAGGCCCCAAGAGTGATACAGAGCAGCAAGTCACAACCGATACAAAGACTTTACAGAGAACATGGCATCATAAATCATATCTGTCAATAATCTCTATCAATCTAAATGGCTTAAACTCTCCCATAAAACGCCACAGGGTTGCAGATTGGATAAAAAGACATGACCCATCCATTTGCTGTCTACAAGAGACTCATTTTGAACCCAAAGATGCATTCAGACTTAGAGTAAGGGGATGGAGTACCATCTTCCACGCAAATGGACCTCAAAAGAAAGCTGGAGTAGCAATTCTCATATCAGATAGACTGGATTTTAAACTAGAGGCCATAGAGAGAGATACAGAAGGGCACTATATTATTCTTAAAGGAAGTATTCAACAAGTGGATATGACAATTATTAATATATATGCCCCCAACAGGGGAGCAGCAAGATACACAAGCCAACTCTTAACCAAAATAAAGAGACATATAGATAAGAACACAGTAATAGTAGGGGACCTCAACACCCCACTATCAGAAATAGACAGAACACCCTGGCAAAAACTAAGCAAAGAATCAAAGGCTTTGAATGCCATACTCGACGAGTTGGACCTCATAGATATATATAGAACACTACACCCCAGAACCAAAGAATACTCATTCTATTCAAATGCCCATGGAACATTCTCAAGAATAGATCATGCTCTGGGACACAAAACAGGTCTCAGCCAATACCAAAAGATTGAAATTATCCCCTGCATATTCTCAGACCACAACGCTCTGAAATTGGAACTCAACCACAAGGAAAAACCTGGAAGAAACTCAAACACTTGGAGGCTAAGAACCATCCTGCTCAAGAATGACTCGATAAACCAGGAAATCAAAAAACAAATTAAACAATTTATGGAGACCAACGAGAATGAATACACAACGGTCCAAAACCTATGGGATACTGCAAAGGCAGTCCTAAGGGGGAAATACATAGCCATCCAAGCCTCACTCAAAAGAATAGAAAAATCTAAAATGCAGTTTCTATATTCTCACCTCAAGAAACTGGAACAGCAACAGAGGGACAGGCCTAACCCACTGACAAGGAAGGAGTTGACCAAGATTAGAGCAGAAATCAATGAATTAGAGACCAGAACCACAGTAGAGCAGATCAACAGGACTAGAAGCTGGTTCTTTGAGAGAATCCATAAAATTGATAGACCACTGGCAAAACTTGTCCAAAAACAAAGAGAAAGGACTGAGATTATTAAAATTATGACTGAAAAGGGAGAGGTCACGACCAGCACCATTGAAATTGCAAGGATTATTAGAAACTTTTATCAACAGCTATATGCCAAAAAACTAAACAATCTGGAAGAGATGGAGGCCTTCCTGGAAACCTATAAACTACCAAGACTGAAACAGGAAGAAATAGATTTCTTAAATAGGCCAATTAACTATGAAGAAATTGAGTCAGTGATAAACAACCTTCCAAATAATAAAACTCCAGGCCCAGACGGTTTTCCTGGGGAATTCTACCAAACATTCAAAGAAGAAATAATACCTATTCTCCTAAAGCTATTTCAAAAAATAGAAACAGAAGGAAAGCTACCAAACTCATTCTATGAGGCTAATATTACCTTGATCCCCAAACCAGGCAAAGACCCCCTCAAAAAGGAGAATTACAGACCGATTTCTCTAATGAATATGGATGCCAAAATCCTCAACAAGATCCTTGCTAATAGAATCCAACAGTACATTAAAAGGATTATCCATCATGACCAAGTGGGATTCATACCTGGGATGCAAGCATGGTTCAACACTCGCAAATCAATCAATGTGATACATCATATCAACAAGAAAAGACTCAAGAACCATATGATCCTCTCAATTGATGCAGAAAAAGCATTTGACAAAATACAGCATCCTTTCCTGATTAAAACCCTTCAGAGTGTAGGAATAGAGGGTACATTTCTCAATCTCATAAAAGCCATCTATGAAAAGCCTACTGCAAGCATTATTCTCAATGGGGAAAAGCTGGAAGCCTTTCCCTTAAGATCAGGAACACGACAAGGATGCCCACTCTCGCCACTATTATTCAACATAGTACTAGAAGTCCTTGCAACAGCAATCAGAAGACAAAAAGGGATCAAAGGTATCCAAATCGGCAAAGAAGAAGTCAAACTGTCTCTCTTTGCAGATGACATGATACTCTATATGGAAAACCCAAAGGAATCCACTCCCAAACTATTAGAAGTTATAGAACAATTCAGTAAGGTGGCAGGATACAAAATCAATGCCCAGAAATCAGTTGCATTTCTATACACGAATAACGAGACTGAAGAAAGAGAAATTAGGGAATCCATCCCATTTACAATAACACCAAAAACCATGCGTTACCTTGGAATTAACTTAACCAGAGACGTAAAGGACCTATATGCTAGAAACTATAGATCACTTTTGAAAGATATTGAGGAAGACATAAAAAGATGGAAAAATATTCCATGCTCATGGATTGGAAGAATTAACATAGTTAAAATGTCCATACTACCCAGAGCAATCTACACTTTCAATGCTATCCCGATCAAAATACCGAGGACATTTTTCAAAGAACTGGAACAAATAGTCCTTAAATTTGTATGGAACCAGAAAAGGCCCCGAATCTCCAAGGAACTGTTGAAAAGGAAAAACAAAGCTGGGGGCATCACAATGCCGGATTTCGAGCTGTACTACAAAGCTGTGATCACAAAGACAGCATGGTACTGGCACAAAAACAGACACATCGACCAATGGAACAGAATAGAGAACCCAGAAATGGACCCTCGGCTCTTTGGGCAACTAATCTTTGATAAAGCAGGAAAAAACATCCGGTGGAAAAAAGACAGTCTCTTCAATAAATGGTGCTGGGAAAATTGGACAGCTACATGCAAAAGAATGAAACTTGACCACTCTCTCACACCATACACAAAAATAAACTCCAAATGGATGAAAGACCTCAATGTGAGACAGGAATCCATCAAAATTCTAGAGGAGAACATAGGCAACAACTTCTATGACATCGGCCAGAGCAACCTTTTTCACGACACATCTCCAAAGGCAAGAGAAATAAAAGATAAAATGAACTTATGGGACTTTATCAGGATAAAGAGCTTCTGCACAGCCAAGGAAACAGTCAAAAAAACTAAGAGACAGCCCACGGAATGGGAGAATATATTTGCAAAGGACACCACAGATAAAGGACTGGTATCCAAGATCTACAAAGAACTTCTCAAACTCAATACACGAGAAACAAATAAACAAATCATAAAATGGGCAGAAGATATGAACAGACACTTTTCCAATGAAGACATACAAATGGCTAACAGACACATGAAAAAATGTTCAAAATCATTAGCCATCAGGGAAATTCAAATCAAAACCACACTGAGATACCACCTTACGCCAGTTAGAATGGCAAAGATAGACAAGGCAAGAAACAACAATTGTTGGAGAGGATGTGGAGAAAGGGGATCCCTCCTACATTGTTGGTGGGAATGCAAGTTGGTACAGCCACTCTGGAAAACAGTGTGGAGGTCCCTTAAAAAGTTAAAAATTGAACTACCCTATGACCCAGCCATTGCACTACTGGGTGTTTACCCCAAAGATACAGACGTAGTAAAGAGAAGGGCCATATGCACCCCAATGTTCATAGCTGCATTGTCCACAATAGCCAAATCATGGAAGGAGCCGAGATGCCCTTCAACAGATGACTGGATTAAGAAGCTGTGGTCCATATATACAATGGAATATTACTCAGCTATCAGAAAGAACGAATTCTCAACATTTGCTGCAACATGGACGGCACTGGAGGAGATAATGCTAAGTGAAATAAGTCAAGCAGAGAAAGACAATTATCATATGATTTCTCTCATCTATGGAACATAAGAACTAGGATGATCGGTAGGGGAAGAAAGGGATAAAGAAAAGGGGGGTAATCAGAAGGGGGAATGAAACATGAGAGACTATGGACTATGAGAAACAAACTGAAGACTTCAGAGGGGAGAGGGTGGGGGAATGGGATAGACTGGTGATGGGTAGTAAGGAGGGCACGTATTGCATGGTGCACTGGGTGTTATATGCAAACTAATGAAGCATCAAACTTTACATCGGAATCCGGGGATGTACTGTATGGTGATTAACATAATATAATAAAAAAAATAAAAAAAAAATAGGCCAAAGACCTTAACAGTTACCTCACCAAAGATGATACACAGAAAGCAAATAAGCATATAAAAAGATGTCCCACATCATAAGTCATCAGGGAAATGCAAATTAAAACAACAATGAGATATCACTACACACCTATTAGAATGACCAAAATAAAAAACACTGACAACAGCATATGTTGGCAAAGATGTAGAGCAACAGGAGCCCCTATTTATTGTTGGTGGGAATGGAAAATGGTATAGCTAGAGTGTAGTGGTTTCTTACAAAATTAAACATACAATCCAGCAATTGTGTTCCTTGGTATTTACCCAAAGGAGTTGAAAAACTTGCACATGGATGTTTATAGCAGCTGTATCCATAACTGCCAAAACTTAGAGGCAACTAAGATGTCTTTCAGTTTATGAATGGATAAACTCTGGTATATCCAAGGAATAGAATATCATTCAGTGCTAAAAAGAAATGAGTTATTAAACCATGAAAAGACATGGAAGAAACTTAAATGCATATTAATAAGTGAAAGAAGTAACTCTATGACCATCTAAAAGGCAAAACTATGGAGACAGTAGATTGATACTTGTCAGGGCTTCTAGTGGAGGGAGGGATGGACAAGTGGAACACAGAGGGGTGACCCTATAATGCTTATACATATAACAGAGACATGTCATTATGCATTTGTCCAAACCCATAAAATGAAAATGTGTGGCTACCTTATCTCAAATCCAGGTAATGTGGGCTGATAATTAAAGCTCTACCAATTACTGAGTGACAGTTCAATCTCCACATTTGATAAACAAATGGAATTATGATACCAATTCCCAAAGTTTAAAAAATAATGGAATAATATATGTGGAACTATTTTCCAAATATTTAGTTGCTGTACAAGTGTAAATTTTCATTAGGCAGCTGGAATTTGTCCTAATTTTTCATTGAACTTGAGGTTCAATGGGTACTTATTCTTAGTTCTGGTTATTCATAATAATCACCTCGGGAGCTTTAAAAAATAATGATGTCAGATTCCTACCTATACTAATTCTGATTTAACGATCTGTAGCAATTTTTTTTTTTTGGCATTGAGCTCTATGTTTCTGGGAAGGCAGCAAAGTTTAGCTAAAGAAAGTAAAAATTTTGTTTTTTTAAAGTTTGTGTTTATTGGAACTAGAATAATTTTGTAGCTTGAAAAACTGGCATGGAATGCAGTTTATCCTGAGTAAAATAAAGCTACTGAGAAACAGTTTGAGACTGATTAGTCTCTACTGGGTTGAGAGGACTCAGGAAAAGTTCAGGTTGGATCAGGAATAGGAGTAGGTGGAAGCAGAAATAGAATATATTGCAACTCATAGATCAAGAGCAAAACAATCTGAGTGTGAACTAGACAGTCTTCCTTCTTCCCCTCTTTGCATAACCCTAAATCCTCTGTCCTTAGTGGGCAGTCCATTCTTGGCCACTTTGTGTATCCTCTAAATGTGTTTCACCATTTTTGTTTCTATGTTGTTGATTTCCAAATTACTATTTATTGCTTGTTTTTAGAGTCAACCTATGATCAATGCAGAGAAAATTTTTAGCTGATGGTAATTATATGCAGATGCCCAAGAGACTCCCTGGAAGGAATCTTGGTATTCCTCAATTGAAATGGCTGTTTAAATTTGGTCTGAAGAAGCAACTCCCATCACGGGGTGTTGCATCTTCTTATGATGACTTTTCTTCATTTCTCCTATCAACCCAATGAGAAAAAAAAAGAGGAAAACATAATTTATAAGAGAAGATAGTATTTTTCTTCTGATAAGTTGCTTACCAGAAGTAATTTGGTAAGTTCTATTGAGTAATTATCAAGAGGTAAATGTAAGCTCCCGGAAGATCACTTTTCATACTGGCTAAAATTTCCTAAGTTCTAAACAAGATTGGTTAACAGATGAAATAACCTTAAAACAACTCTAATCCTTAGTTTTTATGATTTCAGCTTATGGATGAGTGAAGAAAAGTTCCATTTGATCAAAGAAGATATCTATCTGTATATAGATCTATCTATCTATCTATCTATCTATCTATCTATCTATCTATCTATCCATCCATCTACTTTTTAAATCTGAAGGATTTCACAACATGGTCATTCTGGATAGTTAAAAGTTAGTGAGTGGACTTTGATTTCTACCCATGAAGGAAGAACTCCTACTGGAATTGTCCTTGTACCATAAACAACTAGAAAACCAGACAAGACATATGAAACAATATTTTCCAGACATTTGACAATAGGCAACACCAAACTGATTCCTGAAAGCAGGGAAAAAAACATGAGCCAATAATTATATCAGATCAGCTGCCTGTAGGAATTTTCCATGCCACCCTCTAGGTGGGAAAATCCAGAAATGATGAATATTGGAAAACCTAGAACAACTAAGTAATAATAATAAAAAAGAGCTGTATCTAATAAGCCAATAGTGGAGATAAAATCAAATCATCAAAAAAACGTCAATTAGTCCAAAAGAAGGCAAGAAAAGAAAAAAATGGAATAAATGACAATTGGCAGAAGTAGAAAACCATAGCAAGGATGGAAGATTTAAACTCAATCATATTGGTAATTGAATTAAATGCTAATGGCTTAAATATTTCAATTAAAGTGCAGAGATTGTCAGATTGGTTAAAAGGTATTACTCAACTACATGTTTTCCCAAGAAATCCACTTTATATAGACACAGAGAGCTAAAACTACAATGATGGGAAAAAATACTGTGAAAACATCAACAAAATGAAGCTGGACTGACTATACCAGCATTAACCAAAGTAGAATTCAAAGCAAGGAATATTACTAGAAATAAGGAGGGACAATTCAGAATGATAAAGGAATAAATTCATCAAGGTGACATAATACTCCTAAATAAATTCATGTATTAATGGTTTCAAAATATATGAACCAAAACTGACAGTGCTGAAAGGAAAAACAGACAAGTCTGCCCTTAGTTGGAGATTGCAATATTCCCCTATCATTAATTGATAAAAGTAGTAGAAAAATTAATAAGGACATAGAAAATATCCATAAATTGACATTTGTAGAACACTCCACCACAAAGTAGCGGAATACCTAATGTTTTAGGTGCACATGGAACATATGTTAAGATAAAACCTATTCTGGGGAATAAAACAAAGCACCATACTTTAAAAAAGTTGAAATCCTATGGAGTATGTACCCTTACCATAAAAATACAAACTATGAGTGATTTATGGAAAGATACCTGGAAAATCTTCAAATCTTCAAAAATTAAGCACCCTACTTCTAAATAACATACAGGCCAAAGAAGAAGTCACACATTAAATTACATTTGAAGTGAGTGAATATGAAGATACATTAATCAAAATGTTTATGCTGCTATAGCAAAGCTAATAGGAAAGCCTGACATTAAATGATCACTTTAGAACAGAAAGAAATTCTAGAATCAGTAATCTATACTTCCACCTTAATAAACTAAAAAAAAATCAGAATGAAGAAAATAATATAGATAAGCATGGAATTCAATGAAATAGGAAACAAACAGCAGAAAGAAATCAGTGAAACTCAAGCTTTGAAAATATCAATGAAGTGAAAAATATCTAGCTGTAGATAGATGAGAGAGACACACAGAATCACACAGCATAGAAAGGAGCAGAAATGAGATGAGGATACTATTATTGGACATCTTAGTGAAAACACTCTAGAACCTAGGATAGAGGGGACCCAACACAGGAAAGCAGCAAAGGAAACTCTAGGCTGATAGTCATGCCTCAAGTCTGCAGAGAGTCCAGAAAGGACAGAGGATAGAGGCCTTCAGGAGAGAAATGAAATTGGTAGCTTGTCCCAAATATTTGGATATTTGGAAAATAATATAAAGGAGGACTTGACAGATATTACGGAGCATCTGAAAATATAAAGGAGAGATACTTAGTACCGGTCAATTGTTACAATCCCAGGAAAAATTACAAGTAGCACAAATAAGGAAACAATCAAAAGTACAATATTTGGTTCTGCAGTGATGGTTCATTCTGCATGATAATACAGTCTGCATTATCAGAGTTCTAATACTGTTGACATTAAGTACTGAGAATAGAAAATTGTATTATATCAATTTTGGGAGAATATGGAAAGGAACTGGGGTGAGGGAGTGTTAGATAATCAGCATCTGAGTAGAAGTTATGCATTTAGTAAATATGTATCAGTAACTATTATGAGTTAGGTCTTATTATAGACTATAAATAATGTCTAAAAAATAGTGAAATCCCCGAAGAGCATTGTAAGCATATAATGGAGAAACACAGAGGTAGATGACAGAGGAAACAGATACACAAGATTTGAAAGCTGTTTCCTCTGGGCAGCAGAGCTGGGCTCAGGGATGCTTGGGGCAATGACTATTAGGTTTTTTTATTATTATTATTATTAACTGTTTAGCAGCATTTGAAGTTTAAACCATATGCATGCATTATTTTTAAAGAGAAAAACTGATTAAAGTACTGTGTTCCTTTATATATATATATATATATATATATATATATATAT
>NC_048225.1:19763887-19766980 GCF_002007445.2 Ailuropoda melanoleuca | reverse complement strand
TCATAGAGATAAAGTACATGAACAACAGACATGATCTCCAGAGGCATGACCCAAAATGTATAGGGTATGGATATCTTATCTCTGAGATCCATTTCTAAGGTGAAAAAATTTATATCCTTGCTAATTTAATTTCCTCCTCAAATAGTTACTGACACTTTCGTTATCCTTTATGGTCTACGCACTTCTTCCAGAGATGAGTCTCACACACTACTCCTAAAATCCTTAGGAGGGGAGGGACTGTATTTAGAACAGAAGTTACTATACCCATTTTAATAATAGGGAACTGAAGTGCTGAGATTTTAAGACTTCCTCAAAGGTCACAGAGCTTACTAGTGGTGACTTGAAATTAAAAACTAATTCTACTGTCTCTAAACCTGTGCTTTTTCCTGTCCTCTGGACTGCTGTCTTATAAGTCTGTGCAGCTATGGCTCTAGGCAATAGTGTGGCTGCAAAATACTGAGGTTTACTCTTTATTCCTTAGTGTGAGGAGAACATCGGAAAAGAAATGAGATTGTATTATCTATTCTCCAGGACAGGGGTTGGCAAACTCAGCCAAATCCAGCCCACTGCCTGTATCTACGATAACATTTTCATTGGAACAAAGCCATGTCTTCCTTCCTTTATGCATTGTTGATGCTGTTTTCCTGTTAGAATGGCACGGCCGTGTACTGGCAACAGAAACTGTGCAACCTAAAATCTATACTATCTGGTCCTTTCTGGAAACGTGGGCCAATCCCTGCTCTAGGAAACTGATACTCAAGAAGTTACACAATTTACCCCAGGTTATACAGCTAGTTAAAAGTAGAACTGGCCTAGAATCCAGGATTTGTGACCATCAGTCTGCTGTCCTCCAACATACCTCACTTTATTTTTATATTTCACTAAACTTAATTTAATACATTAAGGCCAAGGAGAGATATTATTGCTATATTTCCAGAGTCTCTTTTTAAATTACAAAATATATTTGCATTGCAGGAAAATAAACATACAGACAGGCAAAAATAAAATAATCATATTCTAACTACCAAGAATCTAAAATTGTAATGTATATTCTACCAGATCTTTTTTAAATGCATATATGCATTTACATATATAGGTATAAATATAGATGTACTTTTTTTTTTACTCAAAGTGAGCATACTATACATTTTTTTTAAAGATCTGATTTGCTTTATTAAATGATTCACGAATCAGGCAGCATCCTATCTAGCAAGTAGAGTATATGTTGTTTTATAACCTGCTTTCTTTTTTTTTTAAATGATTTTTTATTATGTTAGTCACCATACAGTGCATCCCCGGATTCCGATGTAAAGTTCGATGCTCCATTAGTTGCGTATAACACCCAGTGCACCATGCAATACGTGCCCTCCTTACCACCCATCACCAGTCTATCCCATTCCCCCACCCCCCTCCCCTCTGAGGCCTCCAGTTTGTTTCTCATAGTACATAGTCTCTCATGTTTCATTCCCCATTCTGATTACCCCCCTTTCTTTATCCCTTTCTTCCCCTACCGATCATCCTAGTTCTTATGTTCCATAGATGAGAGAAATCATATGATAATTGTCTTTCTCTGCTTGACTTATTTCACTTAGCATTATCTCCTCCAGTGCCGTCCATGTTGCAGCAAATGTTGAGAATTCGTTCTTTCTGATAGCTGAGTAATATTCCATTGTATATATGGACCACAGCTTCTTAATCCAGTCATCTGTTGAAGGGCATCTCGGCTCCTTCCATGATTTGGCTATTGTGGACAATGCAGCTATGAACATTGGGGTGCATATGGCCCTTCTCTTTACTACGTCTGTATCTTTGGGGTAAACACCCAGTAGTGCAATGGCTGGGTCATAGGGTAGTTCAATTTTTAACTTTTTAAGGGACCTCCACACTGTTTTCCAGAGTGGCTGTACCAACTTGCATTCCCACCAACAATGTAGGAGGGATCCCCTTTCTCCACATCCTCTCCAACAATTGTTGTTTCTTGCCTTGTCTATCTTTGCCATTCTAACTGGCGTAAGGTGGTATCTCAGTGTGGTTTTGATTTGAATTTCCCTGATGGCTAATGATTTTGAACATTTTTTCATGTGTCTGTTAGCCATTTGTATGTCTTCATTGGAAAAGTGTCTGTTCATATCTTCTGCCCATTTTATGATTTGTTTATTTGTTTCTCGTGTATTGAGTTTGAGAAGTTCTTTGTAGATCTTGGATACCAGTCCTTTATCTGTGGTGTCCTTTGCAAATATATTCTCCCATTCCGTGGGCTGTCTCTTAGTTTTTTTGACTGTTTCCTTGGCTGTGCAGAAGCTCTTTATCCTGATAAAGTCCCATAAGTTCATTTTATCTTTTATTTCTCTTGCCTTTGGAGATGTGTCGTGAAAAAGGTTGCTCTGGCCGATGTCATAGAAGTTGTTGCCTATGTTCTCCTCTAGAATTTTGATGGATTCCTGTCTCACATTGAGGTCNGTGCTTGTGATATTGGAGACAAGGAAGTCTGCATTATTGTAAACTTTATACCTTAAATTACTGGCAGTGAGATATTTAACTTTTTAGTCATTAAAAACAGCAAGAACTTTGAACTGTGTTTTAATTTTTAAAAAAGATAAATTTCATCTGGACAGTGATAACAGACTTAAAAGCTATTTTACATATCCCCATCCATCAAATCTGGGTCTTCTAAAATGATAAGAAACAGAAAATCCACTTTAAATATATCAATACCAGGAATCAAAGTTAGGTCTAAAACAGAATACTGCTATGAATTAGTGTTTGTGCTTGCCTCTTGATGGGAGCACCTTTCCTATTATATAGGAAATTGTGGGCAACAGAAATCTAAGTTTTATTCCTGTTATTTTCTAGCTAACTTATCCATGATCCACAAATTTCTTGAAGCTAAAAATCTTTTTTTTCTTTTTAAAGGTTTTATTTATTTATTTGACAGGGAGAGAGCGAGCACAAGCAGGGGGAGGGACAGAGGGAAGGCGGAGAAGCAGGCTCCCCTCTGAGCAGGGAGCCCCACGCGGGGACGTGATCCCAGGACCCTGAGATCATGACCTGAGCCAAAGGCAGACACTTAACCAACTGAGCCACCCAGGCGCC
>NC_048225.1:19759670-19763787 GCF_002007445.2 Ailuropoda melanoleuca | reverse complement strand
TTTTTTTTTTAATATTGTATTTATTTATTTATTTGAGAGAGGCAGAGATAGTGAGAGAGAGCATGAGGGGGAAGGAAGGGGAGAAGCAGACTCCCCGCTGAGCAGGGAGCCCAACGTGGGGCTCGATCCCAGGACCCCGGATCACGACCTGAACTGAAGGCAGATGCTTAACTGACTGAGCCACCCAGGCACCCTGCTCCCCACTCTTTATTCATTCCTGCCATCTGACTCATGGTTCTCTATGGGTTCAACATTTTAGTCAGATTTGATTTGTGGTTCTTTCTTCTCTTTCCTTCTCTCTCAAACCAGACATCCTAAATCCTGTTGTTCTGTGATCTTATCTCTTGGCACTATTTTTACTTTACTATCTCCACTGCTTGTAAAACCTTAACTGATGTCCATGTTTTTAGTCTTTCCCTGTTTTAGTTAATCCTGAACACGAGGGCAGTCTAAAATATCTTCTTCATGCTGGGGTATAGATTCGAATGATGATGATGATAGCAACATAATAATTTTTATGCTTTCTATGTTTAAGTAATGGAAATGGCACCATTTACGATTATTATCTCCATTTTAAGATAAGTAATTTGAAGCTCAGGAGAGGTTAAACCTAGTTTCCAAGGCTACACAGCTAGTAAGTGGCAGAGCTAGGAACTGTAGAGGTTGGTTTTGATTCCACATACAATTTCTCATGTAACTGGAATATATTAGAAGCTGCTTCTAATAATCTTTCTGGGAAAACGTATGTAGACTAGGACCAATCCAAATGGACCCCACTAATATCACCCTCTACTTCCATTCCAATAAAGGAATGGGAAGGTTGGGCAGATGTGTGTTTTGGGGACAAAAAAGATGTGCTAATTTTTATACTTGTTGAGTTCAGGGTGACAAGAGAATGGCATTTTAATAAAGAAGTTGTATACACAAGACAGGGAATTCACAGAAAGGCGAGAACTAAAGATGCAAATTTAGGAGCTAATCACACATGATGTTGTTGAAGTCATGAATGAGCTCACCAAACACTGAAGAAAGAAGAGGGTCAGAGAGTTGAGAAGTGAACACTAGAAAATTTGAAACATGGGGGGAATAAGGTGACAGACAAAAGATGCTTCTACTAGATTATACATCACTTTAGAGCATGAACCATTTCTTTTGAATCCCTTTACCTAGCATTTTGATATGCCAGATAGACATATTAAAAACTAAATCAACATTAAGTATAATACATATCATATACCTCTTTTCTTGGGGTGGGGGGAACAGAGGGAGAGGGAGGAGAGAAACTTAAGCAGGCTCCACACCAAGTGCAGAGCCAGATGCGGGCTTGATCTCACGACCCTGAGATCATAACCTGAGCCAAAATCAAGAGTCAGATGCTTAACTCACTGAGCCACCAAGGTGCCCCTAAATCATATGACTTCTGATAGATGAATTTAATTTTATGACCATCTTGAGAGCCTAACTGAAGTTACATCAAATGAAGACATTTCAGCTGCCACCTTTTCCCTCTGGGCAGGCTCTCTCTCTGACTTTTTTTTGTTGGAATTGTGGCTCATTCTTGTAGTTCTCTCATGTGGAGTGAAGGGTACTGACCTCACACCAGTCTGGTGCTGCCTGAAGGTCTACCAGACATATGAGGTTTGATGCACATGCATGAGGTATATATACAAAGACACTGTATTATACATATTTTCCACATTAGTATGTTATAATCCATGTCTCACATATATTTTAGTGTTAGCAACAAATAGAACAAGAAATCCATTATACAGAGATTCAAATTTTGGGAAAGACAGTTCTGCAACAAAAGTAACTTAATCAAGAATATTTATTTCTATGTTTCTTTCTGCTTGTATTGGAATAAGCCAATAGCAAAAATGACTTTATAGAAGCCCTGGTTCACTTGAAATAAAATCTGGATGCATTTGAAATGAAATTCCCATGGAAACCACCTCTGAGGTGACAAAAATCTCAGAGTCTTTTCTGGTGTTGCATCATGCATTCAAGAACCCTGAAAGATTCCTAGAGGAAAGTGAACACTTAATAAACCCCTGAGGCCTTCTTTGCCCTTGGGTCTTAAGGAGAGTTTACTTATAGTGCTTATTTTAATTTCTGGAGAATGGATTGCTTCTTCTATTTCTTAAATATGTGTAGTGGGATTGAGAACAGGGATTGGGATTCATTAGAGTTGCTCTGGGCCATGGAAATTTCTCAGTATAAACAGACAGATGAGGCACTGTCATGGTTGAGTCTCAGCCGAGGGAGAGCAAGTCCTCACTGGTGTGTGTGCACATGCTCACAAACACACACAGGCATGTGTACAGAGGTTTTAGTTGGCTTTGCCTGAGGAAGACGGACTTCTGCCTTTGTGCTTTGATTTCTCAACTTCTCTAAGAGGTCTTCAGCCCTTAACACTGAGCAAAAAACATAACTTATCTGCTGACACTTGAATTTATCCAAATAGAGACCTGTGTTTTGGATAGAAAATTTGCCATTCTTAATATATAAAAGCCCCTGGAAAAGATGCCACACAAAATTTTACTAGTCTTTGTATCAGTCTCAGTTAATAACCTCCATTGTGTGACTTGTTATCTCGGCAAGATCTCTTGACCCCCTATCCTGTTACTATCATCAGAATTTCCTCTCTCAGATCCAGTAATGTGGGTTAATATAATGTGTTTAAAATGCAGGACAAAAATGTGATGCCGTGGACAGGTGCTGCATTAAGCCATGAATGTCCAGTGTTTTATTAGAGTAACTGATCTTATCAAGCAAGCACTTTTCAGGTCTTTTTCAAAGTCATCACTTGAATGTCAGATTATTCTACTTAAAACTGAAATCTGTAAACTTTGCCTTTTCTATCCCTGTCCCTCACATTCCTTTTCCTCACATAAATTTTCATATTACATGTTTTACATCTTTTTTTCCCCGTGTATTTTCTATCTTTTCCCACTTGAATAAAAGCCCCATGAAGGTAGGAATCACTTTGTGTTTTTTCACTGAAGAAATCACCGGGACTTGCAAGAGTTTCCGGGATGGGGTAGATGTTCAATTGGTAGGTGTTGAAAGAATGCCACCCTTGTTCAAAGTCTTTCATCAACTCCCTATTATCTGACATATTGGCTGTAGAGTCTGTTCTCTGCCTTTAGGTCTTGATAGAATCTGTTAATAGCTGTTTGGCAAGTATTTGTTTTTAATAATCAAGCTTGAAATAAATAAAGGATCAAGTAGTGGAGAAAATTCAGAGAAAGTTTCTTTATTTTTAAGCTTGGTGAAGGTGCAAATAATTCTTGGTATATATTGGATGTGATTGAAATAATGAATGTCCTTCTCTAAAGTCTGATTCCCTTAATTTTACCTTTCCTGGTATTGGCACTTCCTACATTCCCTTAAATTTATATAAGTACTTGTTTTTATCTATAAAGACTATCATGAGATCCTAGTAAGTAAAAATGCTGCTTCAGAGATTTCACTGTCACTTAGAAGGAGGTAGTGTGCTTAGTGATTAATGACTAAGAAGTTGAGAATCGGACAGACTAGGGTTTGACTCAAGATTCTGGAACCTACAAGCTGTGTGCCCCTCACTTTAAAGCAGAGATTAGTAGGTCTAATCTATAAGGCTGTTGCGAGGAATAAACCAGGTTCTTTTTTTTTGTGCATTGCTTTAGAAACTTGGTTTTACTATAAGCGTGCTGGATCTATACTGTGTTTGGTACACAGTAAATGCTTAAGTACTATTTTTTCCCATGTGTCTTTGTTGTTAATTGTGCTTACAAAGATGTAACCAGAATGAAAGTCTAGGTCGCTGAAAGCAACATCAAGCATTATCAAGGGCGTAAACAAACATTTCTTCTTCCTTAGGGAAGGGGGGTCTCTGGAGCAGTAACCCTGAGGGAGCCTCTGTAACTGCGTCATTGAGATCTTTAATCCAGAATAAAATGCTTTAGTCTCCTGTTATCCATGGGCATTAGGAAAGGATGCTGTCTTGTTTTTTTTTTTTTTTGAAGATTTTATTTATTTATTCGACAGAGAGAGATAGACAGCCTGCGAGAGACGGAACACAAGCAGGGGGAGTGGGAGGGGAAGAAGCAGGCTCATAGCGGAGGAGCCTGATGTG
>NC_048225.1:19743857-19759570 GCF_002007445.2 Ailuropoda melanoleuca | reverse complement strand
AAACAACATATACTCTACTTGCTAGATAGGATGCTGCCTGATTCGTGAATCATTTAATAAAGCAAATCAGACCTTTAAAAATTTTTTAGTAATTTTATCAGGTCACCAGAAGCTCAGACTTGCTGCATGACAACACTCAGAATTACACAGACAACTATATTTCCTTTACAAGTGGGGAAAAATCACCTTGAGGAGGGGAATATATGACTGGAAATAGTATATATAAAAGGCCTGCATTAGAAATGCAAATTCATGGAAGATATTTTGTTGCCATCTTACATAATTACTTTAAAACTATAATTGGATACCTGGTTTGAGGAACACTGTAACACCGTTACCTGGACATCTTAGGCGGTACTTTGTTTTCAGCAATTAAGAAATATCAGAAAACAGAAAGGCACCAGATTTACATCTATTTCCAGTGAAAGGGGCCAACACAGTCCTAAAACTGGGTCACTGAGTTGGAGAGTGTTGGGTATATTTATGTATAGGCAGAACCTCTCCTGGGATATAACCGCTCCAGAGACTTGGTCCTCTTTGAAGGCAATTAGTCTTTGGGTGTACACTTTGTACTATGAATGACATCTCCCTTGTGTGTTAATTTTTCTTCTGTTGAGGGAGTTACCCTGCAGCCTGGGAAGCTTGGTGCCAACTGCCAGCCCTGGAACATTTTTAGCTTCATCAGCATTATCATCGTTACTATGACCACGTTGATCCTTACCATCAATATTATCATCACCTTCACCAACGTCATCACTTTTGGCATCTGTCACCACCAACATGGTCAGTATTCATCATTAGTTTTTTTGTCATTGTGTACAATGAACTATATTTAAAATTTTATCATAAAAGACTTTCTTTTACATCTTTCTGCACTGAACATTTCTCCAAAACCAAATTCATTGAATTTACTAAAAAAGAAACCTGTTTAATTTTAGTTAACTGTTTTTTATTTTTTTTAAAGATTTTATTTATTCATTTGACAGAGAGAGAGACAGCCAGTGAGAGAGGGAACACAAACAGGGGGAGTGGAAGAGGAAGAAGCAGGCTCCCAGAGGAAAAGCCTGATGTGGGGCTCGATCCCAGAACTCTGGGATCACGCCCTGAGCTGAAGGCAGACGCTCAACGACTGAGCCACCCAGGCACCCTAGTTAACTGTTTTTTAAAAATTGAAACAGAATGAGCTTCATTTAAAAAAAATAATTAACCTTGCGTACTTTGATTATTATATTTTATTTTTTACAGATTTACTGAAGTATGATTGACAATAATTATATACATTTATGTTGTACAATATTTTTTAGGTGTACCGCATGAGTTGATATATGTTTATATTGTGAAACGATCACCACAATCAAGCTGATTCACATATCCATCACCTCACGTAGTTACCATTTTTTTTTTTTTAGTGGTGAGAACAGTTAAGATCTGCTCTCTTAGCAGATTTCAAGTGTAAAATTAACTATAGTCACCATGCTGTACATTAGATTCCCCAGAACTTATTCATCTTATAACTGATGACTCTTTGACCAATATCTCCTCATTTCCCTCAGTCCCTGACAACCACTATGCTTAGGTCTACAAGTAGATAGATATTAAATGCTACTGATGCCGGTTCAATATTTTGGTTATCTAGAGCTTGTTGTCTAGTAGATTCCTTAGGAAAAGCTCATGGCAACAAGATCCCCTAAGTTTTTGTCAGTTAATAGCAGTGTATCCATAGCTTTTATATTTGAAGTCAGATTGGCTATATAGAAAATTATCCTTGGTTCACATTTTATTTTTTCGAGTATCTGAAATCTTATTACTCCATTAATGTTGTGAAAACATAAAATGACAGTAAGATTTCTTTTTCCCTTATGAGTTAATTTGGTCTTTTTGCTTGGGTGCCCCAAAGCCCAAAAGCATCATTTATTAAGACAGGGAATATAGGAAGAGAAATTTTTTGAGGAAAGGTAGAGATATAATTTTTTAATGTGTTGAATTTTAGGTGTCTGTTGGGTGTTCAGATGTGAATAGAAATACAAATTTGGAAGTCATTAGCAGAGGGTAGTTTCAGCCATGGGAGTGGACAAGGTCTTTTGGACAGCACAGATAGAATGCTAAGGTTAGAAGACTGAGGATGGAACTCTGTGGGATATCAGTATTTAGCTCTTGAAGGAAACGGAGAGGTGGCCAGAAGTTGAAGGAAAATTAGATAGGTGATGTGTTTCGAAAAGGAAAGTGTGATATAACGGAACAGATATATATTGTTCTCTGCCCCCAGTTCCTGGCACAAAACTTCTGAAACCCTTGTAATTTCCTCTGTGATAGGAGTGCCCTTTGTTCTAATGAGGTGGCTCCTGAATAGCTCCTGGATGGGGGTCGGTCATCAGAAAGACTAAGCCATGAGTAGAAGCTCGGAATTTTCAGCCCTGCCCCCATTCTTTTGTACAAAGGGCTGAAAATGGAGCTAACGAGCAATAGGTTGACATGATGGAACCTCCATAAAATCCCTGATGTAGAGGGTTTGGAGAGCTTCTGGGTTGGTGAACATGAGGTGGTAAAACACTGGCATGTCTGAACAGGGCATGGAAGCTCTGGGGCCCATCCCACACACCTTGCCCTCCATCTCTTCCATCTGGATGCTCATCTGTATTCTTTAATAAACTCGTAAACGTAAGTAATTGTTTCCCTGAGTTCTGTGAACCACTCTGGCCAATTAAGCAAACCCAAGGAGAGGGTCTTTGGATCCTTTGATCTATAGCCAGTTGCTCAGAAGCACAGGTGATAACCTGGGCTTGGGACTGGCGTCTGAAGTGTGTGTGTGTGTGTGTGTGTGTGTGTGTGTGTGTGTTTGCAGCCTTGTGGGACTGAGCCTCTAACCTGTGGGATTGGATGTTATCCAGGTAGTGTCAGAACTGAGTTAAATTGTAGGACACCCAGTTGGTGTAAGGGAGACTTGCTTGTTGTTGTGGGTTAAACTCCCACACATTTGGTGACCAGAAGTGACAGAATGAAGTGTTCTGTGTGAATAGTAAAGGATACTCACAGGAGAAAAACACACAATAGGGAGGAACTGGGTTTTTCCCTGCATGGTAAGGAAAAAACTGAGTTTTTCCATTTCAGAAAGGAAAATGAATATTTCAGGAAGTCAGCTGTCACTGTGTTAGGTAAAATAGTACTGGAAAGTATTCATCAAATTTAACAGCATTTGGTTTCATCTATTCCTTTTATAGAGGAGAAATTTCCAGGTAAAGACAATTTAGTGACTTGTCCCAGAGTGTATGACCTGTGCCAGATCTTCAGACTTTTAAGCCTACAATTTTTCCAGGACACCACACTGCCTCTTGAATTAAGCTAACAAAATAAAGCTCTTGAGAGAAAGCTTTGTAAAAAGGATACTCACAGGAGAAAAACACACAATAGGGAGGAACTGGGTTTTTCCCTGCATGGTAAGGAAAAAACTGAGTTTTTCCATTTCAGAAAGGAAAATGAATATTTCAGGAAGTCAGCTGTCACTGTGTTAGGTAAAATAGTACTGGAAAGTATTCATCAAATTTAACAGCATTTGGTTTCATCTATTCCTTTTATAGAGGAGAAATTTCCAGGTAAAGACAATTTAGTGACTTGTCCCAGAGTGTATGACCTGTGCCAGATCTTCAGACTTTTAAGCCTACAATTTTTCCAGGACACCACACTGCCTCTTGAATTAAGCTAACAAAATAAAGCTCTTGAGAGAAAGCTTTGTAAAATATTGAACATATCACTGAGAAGGTATATGGCTTTCCTTTCCAGAGTGGTCTTTAGAAGTTGCAGTTTCTGTAATGCTGCAAGTAAGATTATAGAGGAGTCCATGCATTTTACTTTCTTTATATTGCTTGATTTCTCAGCACAAGTAAGACATTTAATTTAATACTTATTAGTAAATTACAAGTCTCTGTTAGCTTAGAACAATCTCTCTGTTTCTACCCATCAATTTCTCCTTTCCATGAAGTCACACTTGAAATTTATTTTGGATTTGTCCTGATTAATTCTGCCTATATTGTACTTCCTAGTGCACTGATTTCTTTTTTACCCTTTATACTTCTTGTAAATGATAGCTTTTACAGTATTTATATATTAACTAGTACAACTTTACTAATTAGCACATTTCCTGAATTTAAGCCCCTTAGGGAAAAAAAAAACTTGATTCTGGAGAATTTTAAGTTGCTTGGTAACTCTCTATGTAGTCTTTGCTGTAACTTCTGTCACTTAGTAAACTTTCCTTTGCCAGGACCTACAAGAAAGGGGATAGTTCCTTCTGCAAATGCTTTNTGTAAGGCATTTAATTTAATACTTATTAGTAAATTAACAAGTCTCTGTTAGCTTAGAACAATCTCTCTGTTTCTACCCATCAATTTCTCCTTTCCATGAAGTCACACTTGAAATTTATTTTGGATTTGTCCTGATTAATTCTGCCTATATTGTACTTCCTAGTGCACTGATTTCTTTTTTACCCTTTATACTTCTTGTAAATGATAGCTTTTACAGTATTTATATATTAACTAGTACAACTTTACTAATTAGCACATTTCCTGAATTTAAGCCCCTTAGGGAAAAAAAAAACTTGATTCTGGAGAATTTTAAGTTGCTTGGTAACTCTCTATGTAGTCTTTGCTGTAACTTCTGTCACTTAGTAAACTTTCCTTTGCCAGGACCTACAAGAAAGGGGATAGTTCCTTCTGCAAATGCTTTGACCTTTGACAGGCCGAAATCTTCTGGCCTGGTGGTGTAGACAGCATTATCAACATATTAAAGGCTTCAAACTTGGTTTTAGTAAACCTAAGTATATGTGGTTTATATTCCTTTTTTTTTTGGGTAGAGATAAAATGTTGCTTCTCAGAACCTCTGATGAATTATTTCGGACAGTAAAATCTGTCCCGGAAATTATGGGTTTGCCGTATGGATTTTCATGGCTCTATATCAACATGCAAGCCCATGACACTCATTAAGTTTTTGAAGAGCATCTATAATGTATTCATCACTCTGACAGGTACTGAGTGTGTGAGTGAACCCAAAAGCTATAGGGTTAAGGATTTTTCTTGAAGAAGCTTTTAATCTAGTTGGGGTTTCTGGAATGCAGTCTTGAAATAATGAATAGTATAAGGCTGTATTAGACAAAGGACAGTAAGAGTAACATGGAAAAATAGTGAATAGCCTTGCAGGAGAATGCCATAGTTCAAGATTGTTTTTCAGTTCTTTTTTCTCCTTGCACCCTTGGCAACATTTTTTATCCCTTACTCTTAAAATTTTCTCCACCTTGGGCACCTGGGTGGCTCAGTCAGTGAGCCCTGCAACTGGCTCCCTGATCAGTGGGGAGCCTACTTCTCCCTCTCCCTCTGTTACTCCCCTTGCTTGTGCTTTTGCTCTGTCAAATAAATAAATAAAATTTAAAAAACCACCTTTTTTTCCTCTACCTTGACCTCTCTGTCATTTTGTAAACTCAACCAATATTTACTAAATGAATATTCATGGGAGTGTAATTCAGTCTTCACAAATATCTGCCAGTTTGGTATTATTATCCTGTTTTTAAATTTTTTATTATTTATTTATCTATTTAATCCTTTTTTTTAGATTGGGACACTAAGTATTAATTAGGTTAAGTTACTTACTCAGGTTCACCGAGGAAATAAGGAATATAGTTAGGTTTAATTCTAGCTTTGTTTTCCCAGGCTTGCTCTTTTTTTTTTTTTTTAATATTTATTTATTTATTTGGGAGAGAGAGAGTGAGAGAGTGTGGGGGGAGGGGCAGAGGGAGAGTATCTTCAAGCAGACTCCCTGCTGAGCATGGAGCCCAACTCGGGGCTAGATCTCACCACCCTGAGATCATGACCTGAGCCAAACTAAGAGTCTGGAAGCTAAAATGACTAGGCCACCTAGGCACTCCCCAGTTCTTACCCTTAATTGCTATGCTTGTTTTTTTTTTTTTTTTTGACATTTTTGTTGGTCAATTTCTTTCTCCCCCTTATCTATTGGCACTTTTGAAACGTTCAAACCTTACCCCTAAGTATTCTGTCTTTAACCACAACTCCTTGAAGCCATGTTCCTACTTTTTCTGTGATCTCCTCTATTCAGGTGATCCCTCAATTTGTATCTCAATCCCTTTTATTAAGTCTCTGACTTTCTATTTTCTACTTCTTTCTGATCATTGTTGTTTGGAAGTCCCACCAGCATTTGATGATCTTGTCTAAAATCCAGCTCTTTACACTTCCATTTCCTTATTTCCCATTTCTGTCAAGGGCAGGGCTTGGAAACTTAACCAAATTTGATTTATGCCTCTTCTCAGTTCTCTCTCAAGCCGTAGAGATATGAAATCCTGTTTGGTATTTCATCATAATATCATAATATGTGGCACTGTTTATCTTTTTTTGTTTATACTGCTTGTATAAACTGTTTTCTTTTTTTTTAAGTTATTTATTTTTAGGTAGTCTCTACCTCCAATGTGGGACTTGAATGCACGACCCCAAGATTCAGTCACATGCTCTTCCAACTGAGTCAGCCAGGCACCCCATACTCGTGTAAAGCTTTTAAACTGACTTCCCTGCCTTTGGTTTCTTTCTCTTCCAGCCCATTCTGAAACTGCTTTCAGCCAAGGGTACAGTTATTACTACTAGTATAATAATAAATTCTATTTATTTAATAAATCTTTAAGAATAATATACATAAAAATATATCATTTTAATAAACTGCTTTTTTTAAAAAATCTTCCTTGTGCCAGAAGGCACATCATTTACTCATTAAAATAACACTTTGAGTGGTAGTTCTTTTCCTCATTTTAAGATTAAAAATTAAAAACTTACAGAAAAGTTAAAATTTGAAAGATCACACAGCTATGAAGATATAGAACTAGGATTTATGCTGAGGTCCACCAGATTCTGGAGTTCATCCTCTGAATACTTCTCACTCAACTCAGATATATTTCAGAGTGAAAGGGAGAGCTAGTAATAATTTCTGGAGGGACTGCCCTAGGAAAAAACTAGGCTTAGAATAACTTTATGAATTCTACTCTCTACTTCCTCACCATTGGTTACACTCAGATAAATAATGGAGAGGCTGAGAGAGTATCTACTGTTGGAGAAAGGAACATGTGTTTAAGTACTTGATGAGCTCAGAGATGACCACTGGACAGTCTCTTGAAATACCCAGGAAAAAAAATCCTGTTGGGTACACAGGAAAGGAACTTAATAGAGAATGGAGAAATAAAGACACAAATCCGAGATCCATTTATATAGAGGGATGATGGAAGCCACGAAACAAAGGAGCTCATCAAGAATTTAAGGAAGCAACTAATGAATCATTCAACACTACATCAAAAACTAATGATGGCTAATTGAATTTAAATTAAAAAAAAGGGAAAAAAGGAACTTAAGGAAGTAGGAATAGTGTGGAAAGTTGAGAGATGAACCCTGGGAAATGTGAGATATGAAGGGATGAAGGGACAGAGATAGGAAAAAGAGCCTATATGGGTTATACCACTATTAGACTGTAAGCTTCTTTCTGGCAAAGAACCATGTTTTTTACTTTTTGTGTTTTTTTGTTTGTTTGCTTGCTTACTTGTCTTTCTTTGTTTGTTTTTTGTATCCCTGAACTTCACATATTACAATGCCAAATACATTTATTAACATTAACTTAACAATGGGGTAATTGGGTGATGGGCATTAAGGAGGGGACTTGATGTAATGAGCACTAGGTGTTATATGCAACTGATGAATCACTAAATTCTACCCCTGAAACTAATAATATACTATATGTTAACTAAATTGAATTTAAACAAAAAATTAAAATAAAAAAATCCTGGAACATTGAAAAAATCAATTTAACAGAAACTATTATGCAGACACATATGATTACTGAAAGATGAACTGATCTATTTTCTCAGGAGGTAATCAAAGTTATTTCACATGATGGAGGCCAGTTAGGTGCCATCTCTTCTCTCTGGCCACGTTTGTGCTTCTTCTTGAAGCAGGGAATCCTATGATACGTAGAGATTGATTTGGGGACATACTTGTGCAACTTCGATGGTCTATTAGAAGTCTGAGAGCCAGTACACATGCATGAAACATATATGCAAAGGCATTTTACTGTATGTAAATCTTCATATGCCTTGTAATGTTGTGTTTATAACGTAAAGTTTAAGTTAGAAACAAATATGAGAAGAAAGCCATTTCAGAGATTCCAGTTTTGGAAAGGCAACAGTACTGTACAAATGGAAAGGGCAAAACAGCTCTTTTGTTCTCTGCTATACTGGAGCAAGTCATCAGGTAACATGGCTTTAGAAGAGTCCTGTTTAAGATACATTTGGAAATGAGGCTGCCATGGCAACTGTCTCTGAAGTAACAAAATCCCCCTAGAGCTTTCAGAGAACCCCCAACTTCTCTGTACTTGGTTCTCAAGGAGAGCTTAATTTCATTCCCTTTAATGAATTGTTTTTCTCCATTTATAGCATTTGTGCAAGGGGATTGAGAACAAGGATTAGAATTACTGGAGTTACTCTGGGACATGTTAATTCTAAGTGTAAATCAAAAGATGAGGCACTGTCATTGCTGATTCACAGCTGAGGGTGAGCAAGTCCTCATGGATGTGTGTGCACACAAACACACACAGGCATGCGTGCAGTGATTTTAGTAGAACTTTTCTGGAGGAAGATGGATTTCTGCCTTTGTGTTTTGACTTCATAACTTCTGTAAGAGGACTTTTGCCATTAATCCAGGACCAAAAAGCTATTTAATCCATTGACACACTGAAGCTCAAATTCCCCCAAATCAAGATTTCTTTTTTTTGGTATGAAATCTGTCTTCGTTAATATTAAGGGCCCCTGGTAAGAGGCACTGAGTGTAAGTTGCCACATAAAACTTTATTAGTCTCTATATGAATGAAATCACTTTCTGAGAACAATTTTGACAATGCATACAGTAGGTGTAGTAGGCAGGAATGACATTGTTAGCAACATACATTAAACACCTCGTGTTTGTTTAAGAAGCTCAGCAAGGTCCCCGGCCCCTATAAAGTCTGGAGTTGGGTAAATGAGAGTTTGACTCAAGACTCTGAAATCTATAAGCTGTGTGTGCTGCTCACTTTTAAAGTGGATATCTATAGGTCTAATATATAAGGCTGTAGTGAGGAATAAAGAAGGTACTATGTTTTGTGCATTGCTTTGGATCCTTCATATGAGGGTACTGGATCAATACAGCGTTTGATACACAGTAAGGGTTCAATACAAGGTAGTAATTACTATTTTTCCCATGGTGCTTTGCTATAACTAATAGCTTAAAAAGATGTAATCACAATGAAAATGTAACCACAGGTCATTAAAAATCACATCAAGCATTAGCAAGGGTGTAAACAAACATTTCTTCTTCCTNATAAGGGTTCAATACAAGGTAGTAATTACTATTTTTCCCATGGTGCTTTGCTATAATTAATAGCTTAAAAAGATGTAATCACAATGAAAAATGTAACCACAGGTCATTAAAAATCACATCAAGCATTAGCAAGGGTGTAAACAAACATTTCTTCTTCCTTGGGGGGGGGCGTCTCTGGAGCAGTAATCCCGAGGGAGCCTCTGTAACTACGTCACTGAGATCTTTAATCCAGAATAAAACTTTTTAGTCTCCTGTTATCCATGGGCATTAGGAAAGGATGCTGTCTTGTGCCTAGACTTTGGACAAGAGATTTGGGCCAAAGCCATAATCAGAGATCAAGTTCCTCAGCTCAGCAAGACAATTAGAGGATTTGATCCTCAAAGTAGAGAAGCAGAAGCAGAGGGTCTGAGCTCTGAGTTGTCACTTTCTGTTCACTGCGGCACATGAGGGTCCATGAAAGAGATGGATGAGAGCCAGTGGAGAACAGTACTGTGACTCCAAGCAGAAGGAGGGTGAGTGCTGCCTGACCTGGTCTGTCCTGTAGCAGAGGGGGTAAAAGCNAGCATCTGAGGGTCCATGAAAGAGATGGATGAGAGCCAGTGGAGAACAGCACTGTGACTCCAAGCAGAAAGAGGGTGAGTGCTGCCTGACCTGGTCTGTCCTGTAGCAGAGGGGGTAAAAGCTCAAACCCCAGGAGCCAGACCGCCCAAGTTCACCTTCTACTGTAACTCAACAGCATCGGGACTTGTGCAAGTCACTTAGGTCCAGTGTCCTCATCGGTGAAATGGGGATAATCATAATGCCACACAGCATTTAGAACAGTGCCTATCCCATAGTTAGTACTCAGTAAACGTTCCTATCCTTGTCTTCTCTATGTCAGTCCCTGCACTTCCATGGTGTGTAGCCTTTCTCCCTGTCTCAGTGACTTGTTTCTTTTTCCCTTACAGACCCTCCTAGAGGACAATGGCTGCAGATAACACCTCCTCTGTGACAGAGTTTATCCTCGCAGGCTTAACAGATGATCCAGAACTCCAGATGCCCCTCTTCTTCCTGTTTCTAGGTTTCTATGTGGTCACGGTGGTGGGGGAACCTGGGCCTGATAACCCTGATTGGGCTGAATTCTCACCTTCATATTCCCATGTACTTTTTCCTCCTTAACTTGTCCTTCATAGATTTTAGTTTCTCTACTGCCATCATCCCCAAAATGCTAATGAGTTTTGTCTCCAAGAAGAACATCATTTCCTATGCAGGGTGTATGACTCAGCTCTTTTTCTTTTGTTTTTTTGTCTTTTCTGAATCTTTCATCTTGTCAGCGATGGCATATGACCGTTATGTTGCCATCTGTAAACCACTGCTGTACACAGTCACCATGTCTCCTCAGGTGTGTTTACTCCTTTTGTTGGGTGTTTATGGGATGGGGGTGTTTGGGGCTATGGCCCATACAGGAAATATATTATTTTTGACCTTTTGTGCTGACAACCTTGTCAATCACTATATGTGTGATATCCTTCCCCTCCTTGAGCTCTCCTGCAACAGCTCTTACATAAATGAACTAGTTGTCTTCACTGTTGTGACCATTGGCATTGGGGTGCCCATTGTTGCCATTTTTATCTCTTATGGTTTTGTTTTTTCCAGCATTTTCCATATTAGCTCCACTGAAAGCAGGTCCAAAGCCTTTAGTACTTGCAGTTCTCACATAATTGCTGTTTCTCTCTTCTTTGGGTCAGGAGCTTTTATGTACCTCAAACCACCTTCTATTTTGCCCCTTGACCAGGGGAAAATGTCTTCCTTGTTCTACACCATTGTTGTGCCAATGTTCAACCCATTAATCTATAGTCTGAGGAATAAGGATGTCAAATTTGCCCTGAGGAAAACCTTGGGCAGAATAACTTTCTCTTGAAAAAATATTAGAAATGAGATCCAAGGATTTTTTAAAATTGCAGTGTTTTTATTACTATTATTTATTGTTATTCTTACTTTTTTCAATGAGGAATCCAAGCTCCAGTGCTTTCTTTCTATACTATATGGCAGAGGAAATTTTAATTTTCTTTACCAAATGGACTGATTCACCCCTAACCAAATACCCCAGTTCTTCTTTAGTTTATGAAAAATACTTGCTGCAATTATAGAGTATTCAACATTGAATGGGCTTAGGAATCATTTGATCTAGTGCCTTTATATAATATACTACACTTTACAGAGTCAGAAACATTCATATGCTGCCCAAGAACATAAAACTACCTGGTGTGCCAGAGCTGGGACTGAAATGTTTGCTTGAATCCCAATCCAGTTTGTTTTCCCCTATGCCATGTTTTTTTGCCTCATTTCTTTCTTGGAAGATTTCATTTCACATGTTGGTTGACCTAGCACATTTAAGTTATGAATATATTCACAGTAATTTCATGCACTTTTCACAGGATAATTTTAATATATCACATTTTGCAAGAGAGTAGGAGGTGAAAAATTTTGTTGAGTTGGTCTTGGCAAAATGACAAGACAGTGTTTGATGAATTTTGTAGTGTGTAAGTGGAAAGTATGTTAGATTTCAGAGAGGCAAGTATGGTGTCCACTGACTTGGTGGGTGGAGCCCTACAGACATAGTTTAGTGAATTAGAACTTCCAGGGGAGAGAAATTTAATTTTATGGGGTGTAAAGATGTGTGGTAGAGGTGTCATATGTTATTTCAAGACTAACAGAGAAAGAATTTGGAGTCTTATTTCAAGGGTTACCTTGGCCGTGGTCTAAGATAATTGGGAGCGGCACTATCCAATATGGCAGTCACTAGCTGTGTAGGGCACTGAGCATTGAAACTGAGACACACTACAAGTCTGGAATGTAATTGTAAAATATACACTGGATCTTTGAAGGATTAATATGAAAAATAATGAAAGATATCTCAATGACAACTTTTTATTTTGATTACATGTAGAAACAACATTTTGGATATATTATGTTGAATAAAATGTATTATTAAAATGAATTTATCTGTTTAGTTTTTTTAATGTGTCTACTAGAAGGTTGAGAATTATATATGTGGCTTGCATTATATTTTTACTAAATAACACTGGTGTGGAGGATGTGACAGAGGACCAGGTAGTTGTGGGGACATATTTAGTTATCAGGGCAGCACCAAGCTTCTGCTTATTAGGAGAAGCAAGTGCTACCAAATTTTCAGGCATTGCAGATAGCCATCATATTCTAATAATGGGGCACATGGGGCAGGGATGGTGATCTCAGGATAAGTTAATAAATCTACAGTATTATGTAATGGGAAAAAAGCATTATATATGTATAAAAAACAAAAGAACAATTTTTTTTTGGTGTAAATTCACCATTAGTGGTAAGATTTCTTTGGGAAGCAATGATAAGTGAAGTGCTGGGGAAATATTTTTACTTATGAACTTTTCCTTAGGAAAGTTCTCTTCTAGTGGAAAATAAAGGAAGTTTGGATAAGTGTTTAATTATGCCTTTTGATTTTGGTCAGTGTTGCTACAATGAAAATAAGAAACACATGGGGAGGACTGTATTTAGATGGGACTGAATAGATACCTGAATTCAGGGGACCTAGAATTGTGGGGTGGTGTACTGGGTATATATTAGGTATGCAGTACAATGTAAGTAATGAAAGAGAACAGAAATCCTCCTTTAAAATTTTTTGCAGCCTAACTTTCATATAGCAAAGTGTCCAAATCTGAAGTGTATAGCTCATTGAATTTTTGCATATGTATATGTAACCACAGCCTAGATAACAATGTAAAACATTTCCATCCACTTTAGAAGGCTTCTTTTGCTCCTTTCCAGTAAATACTATCTGCCCTCATCCCCCCTGCCCCAAGGTATCCACTATTATGACTTTCATTATCATAGGTTATTTTCACCTATATTTGAACTTCACATAAATGTATACTCTGTTGTTTCTGACTTCTTTACCTCAGCATAAAGCCTGTGATAATCAACTATAGTATTGCAGATACGGGTATATTATTTATTTTTATTGTTGTGTGGTATTCCATTATGAGAACATACAATTATTTAGACTGCTAATGAACAGATAGTTTAAGTTTTAGCCCTATGGTTAATAAAGTTTCTACAGAAATTTTTTATCATGCATCTTGATTGAAGTACACAAAAATTTCTTTTGGATATATACTTAGATATGGATTTGCTGGATAATACAGTAGGTGTATGTTTAGCTTTTATAAATACTGTCAAAGTGTTTTAAAAAATATTTGAGTCAGTTTGCACAGCTATCAACAATGTCCAAGAGTTCCAATTGCTGCACATCCTTATTGACATTTAGTATTTACATTTTATCCATTCCGATGTGTAAGCAAAATGTCTTTCGTTTTAATTTTTATTTTCCTGATGTTGAGCACCCTTTAACTCAGGTATTGGCTGTTTGGATATCTTCTTTCATGAAGTAATTATTCAAGTCTTTCGACCATTTGAAGAATAGGGCTGTTAGCTGGTTTTCCTATTGATTTGAAGGAATTAAAAATTCTACATGTAAGTACATATATATGTGTAATTGTGTATATATATGTATGTGTGTTATGTATATGTGCACATATGTGTAATATATATCAATAATATATGCATATATAATGTATACACACATCTTTATCTCAATCTATCTTTCTCTATATCTATCTTCTCCCAAACTATGTCTTGCTTATTATTAATGATATCTTTTGATAGAGGTTGTTAATTTTGATGAAGTTTTATTCATCAGTTTTGCCTTTTATAGTTAGTGCTGTGTCCTATTTAAGAGAACTTTTACTGTTCTTCTTGAGGTCAGAAGAACAGCAATGTGAAAGGGTATAAGTAAGAAAGAATAACAAGTCTTCTGATCTTCTGGCTTCACTCTATGCTTATATTACCCCTTCCTCCATTTGGTTGATGCTTTGTAGGGACAGAGCACTTGAAGCCTGAAGGTGCCAGGATTACAAGTATTTTCAATTCAATAGACATATATTTGTTTATTTATCTATTTTCATGTTTTAAAAAGAGTTTAAGAAGATATAATTGACATACAATTAACTACAATGTTTAAAGTGTTAATTTGATAAATTTTGACATATACATACTCATGAAGCCACCACCACATTCTTGTCTCTCCCTCCTGCCTTCTTCCATTCCCTTACTGCTTTTGAGAGACCACTAATTTGCTTCCTGTCACTCTTTTGTTTTCATTATCAAGATTTTTATATAAATAGAATGTTTCAGTATGTACTCATTTTTGTCTGCTATCTATTACTCAGTATAAGTATTTTGAGATTCTTCCATATTGTCACATCTATGATAATTAATTACTTTTTATTACTGAGTAGTATTCCATTGTATGGATATACTACCGTATGTTTGTTCATTCACCTGTCGATGGGCATTTGGGTTGCTGTCAGTTTATGGTTATTGAAAACAAATCTATTATAAACATTCATGTACAAGTCATTGTATGGACATATCTTTTCATTTCTCTTGGGTAATAAATAAAAGTGGAATGGTGAAGTCACATGATATGCATATGTTTGACTTTTTAAGAAAGTGCCAGACTGTTTTCCAAGGTGGTTGTACCATTTTACCCTTTCACCAGTAGTGTTTGAGACTTTCAGTCCCCCATATCCTCACTAACACTTGGTATGGCCCACTTTTTAAGTGAAGACATTTAAATAGGTGTATGGTGGTATCTCACTATGGTTTTAATCTGCATTTCCCTAATAAGTAATGATGCTGAGTATCTTTTAAGGTGATAATTTGTCATCCATATATCTTTTTGGTGAAATGTTTATCCAGCCTATTTGCCCATTTTAAAGTAGGTCAACCACAGGCAGAAGAAAGAGACTGGACCACTTTCTTACACCACACACAAAAATAAATTAAAAAATGGATGAAAGACCCAAATTATGAGACAGGAATCCATCAAAATCCTAGAAGAGAACACAGGCAGCAACATCTTGGACCTCAGCTTCAGCAACTTCTTGCTAGGCACATCTCCAGAGGCAAGGGAAACAAAAGCAAAAATGAACCTTTGGGACTTGATCAAGATAAAAGCTTCTGTACAGCAAAGGAAACAGTCAACAAAACTAAAAGGCAACCTCCGGAATGGGAGAAGATATTTGTAAATGACATATCAGATAAAGGGCTAGTATCCAAAATATAAAGAACTTACCAAACTCAACACCCAAAAAACAAATAATCCAGTCAAGAAATGGGCAGAAGACATGAACAGACATTTCTTCAAAGAAGCCATACAAATGGCTAACAGACACATGGAAAAAATGCTCCATATCACTCGGCATCAGGGAAATACAAATCAAAACCACAGTGAGA
>NC_048225.1:19726680-19741378 GCF_002007445.2 Ailuropoda melanoleuca | reverse complement strand
ATGTGTCTACTAGAAGGTTGAGAATTACATATGTGGCTTGCATTATATTTTTACTAAATAACACTGGTGTGGAGGATGTGACAGAGGACCAGGTAGTTGTGGGGACATATTTAGTTATCAGGGCAGCACCAAGCTTCTGCTTATTAGGAGAAGCAAGTGCTACCAAATTTTCAGGCATTGCAGATAGCCATCATATTCTAATAATGGGGTACATGGGGCAGGGATGGTGATCTCAGGATAAGTTAATAAATCTACAGTATTATGTAATGGAAAAAAGCATTATATATGTATAAAAAACAAAAGAACAATTTTTTTTTGGTGTAAATTCACCATTAGTGGTAAGATTTCTTTGGGAAGCAATGATAAGTGAAGTGCTGGGGAAATATTTTTACTTATGAACTTTTCCTTAGGAAAGTTCTCTTCTAGTGGAAAATAAAGGAAGTTTGGATAAGTGTTTAATTATGCCTTTTGATTTTGGTCAGTGTTGCTACAATGAAAATAAGAAACACATGGGGAGGACTGTATTTAGATGGGACTGAATAGATACCTGAATTCAGGGGACCTAGAATTGTGGGGTGGTGTACTGGGTATATATTAGGTATGCAGTACAATGTAAGTAATGAAGGAGAACAGAAATCCTCCTTTAAAATTTTTTGCAGCCTAACTTTCATATAGCAAAGTGTCCAAATCTGAAGTGTATAGCTCATTGAATTTTTGCATATGTATATGTAACCACAGCCTAGATAACAATGTAAAACATTTCCATCCACTTTAGAAGGCTTCTTTTGCTCCTTTCCAGTAAATACTATCTGCCCTCATCCCCCCTGCCCCAAGGTATCCACTATTATGACTTTCATTATCATAGGTTATTTTCACCTATATTTGAACTTCACATAAATGTATACTCTGTTGTTTCTGACTTCTTTACCTCAGCATAAAGCCTGTGATAATCAACTATAGTATTGCAGATACGGGTATATTATTTATTTTTATTGTTGTGTGGTATTCCATTATGAGAACATACAATTATTTAGACTGCTAATGAACAGATAGTTTAAGTTTTAGCCCTATGGTTAATAAAGTTTCTACAGAAATTTTTTATCATGCATCTTGATTGAAGTACACAAAAATTTCTTTTGGATATATACTTAGATATGGATTTGCTGGATAATACAGTAGGTGTATGTTTAGCTTTTATAAATACTGTCAAAATGTTTTAAAAAATATTTGAGTCAGTTTGCACAGCTATCAACAATGTCCAAGAGTTCCAATTGCTGCACATCCTTATTGACATTTAGTATTTACATTTTATCCATTCCGGTATGTGTAAGCAAAATGTCTTTCGTTTTAATTTTTATTTTCCTGATGTTGAGCACCCTTTAACTCAGGTATTGGCTGTTTGGATATCTTCTTTCATGAAGTAATTATTCAAGTCTTTCGACCATTTGAAGAATAGGGCTGTTAGCTGGTTTTCCTATTGATTTGAAGGAATTAAAAATTCTACATGTAAGTACATATATATGTGTAATTGTGTATATATATGTATGTGTGTTATGTATATGTGCACATATGTGTAATATATATCAATAATATATGCATATATAATGTATACACACATCTTTATCTCAATCTATCTCTCTCTATATCTATCTTCTCCCAAACTATGTCTTGCTTATTATTAATGATATCTTTTGATAGAGGTTGTTAATTTTGATGAAGTTTGATTCATCAGTTTTGCCTTTTATAGTTAGTGCTGTGTCCTATTTAAGAGAACTTTTACTGTTCTTCTTGAGGTCAGAAGAACAGCAATGTGAAAGGGTATAAGTAAGAAAGAATAACAAGTCTTCTGATCTTCTGGCTTCACTCTATGCTTATATTACCCCTTCCTCCATTTGGTTGATGCTTTGTAGGGACAGAGCACTTGAAGCCTGAAGGTGCCAGGATTACAAGTATTTTCAATTCAATAGACATATATTTGTTTATTTATCTATTTTCATGTTTTAAAAAGAGTTTAAGAAGATATAATTGACATACAATTAACTACAATGTTTAAAGTGTTAATTTGATAAATTTTGACATATACATACTCATGAAGCCACCACCACATTCTTGTCTCTCCCTCCTGCCTTCTTCCATTCCCTTACTGCTTTTGAGAGACCACTAATTTGCTTCCTGTCACTCTTTTGTTTTCATTATCAAGATTTTTATATAAATAGAATGTTTCAGTATGTACTCATTTTTGTCTGCTATCTATTACTCAGTATAAGTATTTTGAGATTCTTCCATATTGTCACATCTATGATAATTAATTACTTTTTATTACTGAGTAGTATTCCATTGTATGGATATACTACCGTATGTTTGTTCATTCACCTGTCGATGGGCATTTGGGTTGCTGTCAGTTTATGGTTATTGAAAACAAATCTATTATAAACATTCATGTACAAGTCATTGTATGGACATATCTTTTCATTTCTCTTGGGTAATAAATAAAAGTGGAATGGTGAAGTCACATGATATGCATATGTTTGACTTTTTAAGAAAGTGCCAGACTGTTTTCCAAGGTGGTTGTACCATTTTACCCTTTCACCAGTAGTGTTTGAGACTTTCAGTCCCCCATATCCTCACTAACACTTGGTATGGCCCACTTTTTAAGTGAAGACATTTAAATAGGTGTATGGTGGTATCTCACTATGGTTTTAATCTGCATTTCNAATAATGAGAAACACTAGTGATATTTTCATGTATTTAATGGCTGTTGGTATTACATCACATCTTTTCCTCACTTTTCTGTTGGATTTTGATCTCAATTTTTAAGAAGACTACATATTAGGCATATTAGTTTTTCACTTGAGGAATAAGTTGCACATATTCCACCCCCCCAGCTTTGTGATTTGGTTTTTGGCTTTCCTTATGATATAAAATTTAAAAATTAATGTTATTAATCTTTTATTGTTTCTGATATTTTAATCATACTTAGAAATGTCTTCTGTCCTCTAAGGTTATAAAGAAATTCACTCCTTTTTTTTCAAAATGTTTCTATGATTTCATTTTTTTACACTTGGACGTCTGATCTTTTTACAATTTGTACCAGTATATGGTGTGAGGAATGGATCCAAATTTATCTTTTTCCATATGGCTATCCAGTTGTTCTATCACCATTTATTAAAAAAAAAAATCCATCTTTTCCCTGCTGAGTTGAGCTGTTGCCTTCATTACATACTAAGTTTCATAGGCACTTGAGCTATTCCTGTGTTTTCTGTTCTGTTCTATTTGTCTGTCAGTCTATTCATAAGCCAATACCACACTGCTTTAATTATAGGAGCTTCATAATGTTTTCATATCTTGACGATAACTTCCCACATATTGTTATTCTTTTTTTAAGGGTTTTCCTGGTTACTCATTTTTAACTATAATGTTTATAACTAATCTATCTAGCTTCAAAAAAAACCCCAAACCTCACGGCATGTTTAGTGATTGCATCCTAAGCTTCTTATAAGCAAACTTAGGGAGAATTGACATCTTTGAATCTTGAGACTTCCATCTCAAGGAAGTATGGTATGTCTTCCTAGTTTAGTATCTTTTAGGAGTGTTTCCTAATTTTCCTCATCTATGTTTTGCACATTTCTTATTAGATTTATGGTTGGGAATTTTATGGTATTTTATTTTTGCTACTGTAATGAGGGTTCTATCTTTCATTATATCTTCTGATTATTTTCATATATGAATTCTATTGGATTATATGTTAATTTTATATTTTGTGATATAATTGTTATTTTTTATGGAAGTTTTCCCATGGATTCTTTTAGGTTTTGGAAAATGTTATAAAATCTTCTATAAATAGAGATGATTTTACCTGTTTTCTTCTGATTATTAATGCCTTTCCCATTTATAGCTGCATTTTCCAATACCTTTAAAACAATGTTAAATAATAATGAGGACTGTAGGCATCTCAGCTTTACTTCTGGTTCTAATTAGGAATGCCTTTAGACTTTTCAAACTAAATTGCTGGTGTTTTCATATATTTTATCATCTTAAAGAAGCATTTGTCATGGAGCACTGGGCTGGCTTAGTCGGTAGATCATGCAGCTCTTGATCTCAAGGCTTGTAGGTTCAAGCCCCACATTGGGTGTAAAGCTTACTATATATATATAAAAATATCCATCATTCTTTGATTCAGATAAGTATTTTAAAGGTTTTATTTATTTTTTTATTTGGGGTGGAGGGGCAGAGGAGAAGGGAGAGGGAAGGGTAAAGAATCTCAAGTGGAGTCCATGCTGAGTGTGGAGTCTGACATGGGGTTCAATCTCAGGACCCTGAGATCATGACCTAAGCCCAACAGAGAGTCAGTCAGAGGCTGAACTGACTTAGCCAGCCAGGTGCCCAGATTCAAATAAGTATTCCAAAAGCATGAGTGGATATTGAATTTCGTCATCCTCTTTACATCTTTGGGATTTTATTTCCTCAAAACTTCATCTTAGATCTTGAATCTCTCCACCTCTACAGACTCTTCTACTTCTTCTTTTTATCTTATCTTAGTTTTTTACGTAGGCTCCATGCCCATCGTGGAGCCCAACATGGGGCTTGCACTCACTACCCTGAGATCACGACCTGAGCTGAGATGAAATTTGGACATTTAACTGACTGAGCCACCCAGGTGTCCCCAGACTCTTCTATTTCTAAGCATATCCAGGCCTGTTAAAATTTATTTAAGAATTTCCTTTGTTCCTCCTTTGCTCTTCTCCCTTTTCTGTCCACGGGAGAGTAACCAGTGCTTTTTCTTCACATTCACAGTCTCCATGCTAATTTTTCATCTGTTAATATATGCAATTTCTTGCCCACGTCTCTTTTTGTACCCCAGTGTCAGACTAATGTCCAGATACATTTGTATTGCAAAATCTGACTTTTCCATGTCAGTGAGGACTTCATGTACAATTTTCGGAGCATCCTTGAACCCTGGGTTCAGATCCTGTTTATGTGCTTTGATTACTGTCCTGAAATTTAAGTGTGAGACTACCAGGAGGAAGGAGTCACTCTGTCTGACTTGAATTTGAAGGTGTTATGTCCATTCCAATTTTTCAATGGGTAGAAAGTTTTAGTTATGTAAGATGAATAACTTAGAGATCTGCTGTACAAAACAGCACCTCTAGTTAACTATACTGTATTGTACACTTACAAACTTATAATGAGAGTAGATCTCATGTTAAGTAAACTTATCATACAAACACACACACACACACACACACACACACACACACACACACACACACACTCCTAAGAGACAGAAACAAGGAACATAATAAACCCCACTATATTCCATGTCATTTTTATGAGAAAATATACAGCATTTTTAAAGAAAGTAAACTGTACAAAAAATTGCACCATCATTTAATTAACACCATGTTTTAGAGGAAACTTTTTACAGCAACGGGTATAATTGAGTTTCTATATTCTTTCTCAAATGCACAAATTATGGAATTATGGAATAATTATTGAATAAAAGTATGAATCATTCATATAGTGAACTTCTGCCTTAGCCAAAATAATAGAGAACATGTACTGATTCTTGGCCTCCAAAAGTGAGGTATCTTTAGAAAAATGTCACCATGGTTATGTGTTATTCTTCCCTGCTGTCTCTGCACGGCACATTACTGCTTCCATAGAACCAACAGTAATACAGCGTTTACTTCTTTCTCTCCATGCACACATTTAAAGCCCTTTTGGGGAAGCTTCCATTTTATTTGATAACACAGAGTCTGTGGTAGCTTTGAAGATTTCTGGATAATTTTACTAGAAAAGGTAATGTGACGAGGGTTTTGCCATTTTGGGCATGTTAGGACCCTATCTAATTGCCAAGTCTGGAGACTGTGTTTTTATAAGTGTAGAAAGAGATAGGAAGAGATAGGCATTCCTACAGCGCTCATTTCCCCTGTGTTAAGACTAGTCATTCTGCTGTTAGAGCAATGAGAATTCTCATTTCTGAGTTGTGGAATCTGTGTGGCTTAGAAAGAGGTTCTTTTCTCGTCCCTTCAGAGATGACTTCTCTGAAAAGCACGGCTGTGGCAAATGTCTCAACAGTGACTACTTTTTTTGTTTGTTTCACAAATGGACAAGAACTCTATCTTACATTCTTCTCTTTATTCTTAGAATGTGGTCATTGTAATGGGGCTGGATTCTCTCCACAACGTCCTCATGGACTTGCCTTCTGAGACCTCACCTACTCCTTTGTCATTTCACTTAAAATGATAACGAACTTTATACCAGAGAAGAACATCATCACTAATTTGAAATGCAAGATTATACTCCTCTCTTTTGCTTTTTCTGCTGTTTAGTGACTGCTACTTTGTTGTTAGTTGCTGTTTTAATACTTGTGGCCTGGGGTCACTATGGGATCTGTGTCTCTCTGGTCTGTTCTCTGCTGGTACTTGGTTTGTACTAGGAATAGATATTGGTGGTGTCATGGCCCTCCCAGTGGTAATAGTCTGTCTTTCTGTGACCACAACACCATCAAATTGCATGTGCTGCACACTTCACCAAACTCCTTTTTTTATCAGCACCTGTTTTATAAGCTGGTAGATTTTATAGTCATAAGCATTATGACTATCTTCACCTCTTACATACTCATCCCTTCCATCATCCTCCATTTCCTCTCTCCTGAGGCAGATACAAAAGCTGTTTCTTTTTCCTTGGATCAAGGAAATCCTTGTATCTCAGTCCACCTCTTGGGACAAGAAGCTACAGAAGTGTTTCTCAAATTGAAGCATGGATCTGAATTACTTGGAGGGCTTGCTGAAAAGCAGATTCCAGGCCCCACCCATAGAATTTCTGATTCAGTAGGTCTCAGGTAGGACTAAAAAAATTTCATTCCTAAGAAGTTCCCAGGTGATGCTGCTACTGCTACTCTAGGAACCAACCACTGAGAACCACTGGGCTATACTATTATCTTCTATAGCAAAGTAGTCATGCTGAACCATCTACTTAGTTCCTATTCTCTGACATGAAAACCCTGAAATTTTTCCTTTGAGTTGGAGACATACTGATATGTCAACTGCATCTTATTTTCAATTTTTTTCACAATACATTTTGAATTCTAAACAATTTCCTTCTAAAAAGTGACAGTTTTTAATTTTTTCTCAAAAATTTTTTCTCCCCTTTTCCTTTGTGTGCAATCTTCTCCCATACTCTTCATTTGCTTTCCTTCTCCTCCACCCTGGATTGGGTTTCTCGTAAGACCCAGAGATGAAGATGCACGTGGAAGTCATTTGTTAGGAAGCATTCCCAGGTAAATCCAGTTGAGAATGCAGAAGTGAGACAGAGGAAGACTGAGAAAATGTGTGACATGAAGCAAAGTCTGATAATGGGCAACCCTGGCTCAAGCCTACATGCAGTCTTTGAAGACATTGTGTGACATGCTTCAGAATTGTTCTGAGCAGGGCCATGCATCTGGAGTATTTAAATATCCTGACACATATCAGTCATGGGCTCAGGGGTACTCCAAGGGTTTAACTTTCCTGGCACTCTGGGCTCTCCTGTGCAAGGGAAGCAGGTTCTGTCATCCTGAGTATTGCTCTCAGGCAAATAAAAGCAGGTGCTAGCTGTTGGGAGTTTGTGAAGGCATACTTAAAGTTGGCATGCATCAAAATGAGAACAGGATCTGAGAGGATGTGGGTGAAGCACTAACAAGTATTTGGTACACCTCCCAGCTGGCAGAGGTATTTCTATGTTATTGGTGTGACATTAAGGAGGGAAAAGTTGCATCTGAATTGGCCATTTGTCATTTCTCTCGAGTTTTTTTTCCTTTGGAAAATATTTTCTGCTCTTGATATGTGATCATGAACAAAAGCAATAACAGAGTATATCCATCTTTATCCTCTATGTGAGTGAAATTTTGGTTTTGCTCATTGTGAATAAATTATTCCCTCTTATAATGAAAGGGAAGAAGTCTGTTTCACTGTTAGCAGAATCCTGACTTCTGCCCATTTTCTTCCCAGATATTTAGAGCTGGAGCCACTGATTCCTTCCTACTTATCCTGGTATTATTCTAATTCTGACAAAAACTGGCAGTTCTTCAATAGCCCTCAACCTCCGAGGACACTGGCAACTCCTTACTGCTCCCAACTGAAACCAAATGAAGAGGATATTGGGAACTTCTTGCTCTCCTGTCCAGTGTCCTTGAAGATGCTTTGGAAGCAGACATTCCAACATTCCATTATTTCTGACTGTTTCAGCCTCATTTGTAGGGCTGCCTATCTGCCTATGCTGGATATTTTCATTTTGCTCCCGTGTGTCCATTCTCTATCCTTATCCATCCTGCTCTCTCCCTAGGTGTCTGACAGTTACAGACTGCATTAGCAGACTTTCTTGCTCTCTCTTATTAGCAAGCAGTGTGGGAAGAGAAGAGTGAGAACAAGGTATTTATTCCTCTGGCCTCCTTTCTGTGGGAGTGCTGTGGGCTGCATCCATTCACCAAGAGTCACAGTGAGGTCAAGTGGCCCTTTCTACACAGGCTCACTCTCTTTGTGACTAATTCAGGCCTAAAAATGGTAACAGGACCTCATTTTTAGTCCTGGGATGCTGCACAGTCCTTTATGATTTTCCTTTATCCTATGCGTACTTTGGAAATTGTTCCTGTTGTCTCTACCTAACCACACTGAATGGGTTTGTACTTCCCTTGAGATCTTGTGCACACAGAGGGTCTAGTTGGTGGGCTATAGAATCAGCTTTTTAAAACTTTATCTGGTCATCTCTGATCCACTCTACCCACCCACAGGACAGAGTCACAAATAAAAGCCAAAGCAGTTACACATCTCTCTGTCCTTCCTTCTTCACACAAATAATGACAAGTTGAGTGTCCTGTCTCTTCTCTGAATTTAGGAATGCTATTGCACCATAGGAAGTGCTGATGAATTGTTCCAGAGCAGTGTCTACCCTTTCTCTTCTTAAAGTGACATATGGTTTAGAAAAGCGACCTCCTCAAATAGCTCCCATTTTGTTTATTTACCTAAAGTAAGCATAGGATAATAAGGGTCCAGGGAAACAGCGGGCTGAAGGGGAAATAGTCTTTGAGAAGTTGTAGCTTTCACATTTTCTAGTCGCTTTTTTGAGATGATTTGAAAAATAAATATTTCAACAGTGAAACAGTTCTGAGCTATATTTGTGGAACTTGGGAAGCAAGAATTTAACATATAACTATGCGCATATGTGAGATATGTAATTATATGTTTATTCACAAGAGAAAACCTGGTTTGAGCAATTGATTCCTCCTCTCTGTAAATGGCCAGTTTTCTCTGGCCAAAAACAGATGATACCTCTAAAATGGGTACCTATCTTTTCATGCCCTAGGAGAGTAGAGAATGGGAAGAATTCTTTTCTTTTATCCATATTCCCGCTCTTCTTTTCTAAAGAAGAGGAGTGGACTCATTACAGCTGAAACAAGAAGACTGAACTGGGAATGACTGGCCAAGCCCTGTAGACCTCCCTTTTTAGGAATGGCCTGTCCTCTCGACCAATACTTGTCTCCTCTTCCATGTGTTTCATCCCCCTTGGTAGGGAAGGCCTGATGTACATTTCCTCTGTGCCTGGGTTCATCAGACCTTTTTGGAGAATGCAGTGAGGGAAGAGAGAATGCCACTGTGACTGTGGAGCCAAGCTATATCCTCCCGTTAACTTTATCAGTGTTAAAGCTGATCTTTTGATCTCTCTCTCTCTCTTTTTTTTTTTTTTTGGTGATGCTCCTGTTTCATGTCTCAATTAGTTCTCTACTGAAAGAGCACAGAGTAGGATGAGGGATTATCATCTTTAACAATGCAACAATCTTCTTTGCATACACTCAGTGATTCAGCCCATACCATCACTTGCCTTTGCCCAAATATACAAGGCTTTACTGGGCTTCCAGGTTTTTGCTGTTCTGAGTTGTTCTGCCTGCAATGCCCTCCTCCACCCTCTGCTGTTAACCTACTTATTATTTATGACTCATTGCAATATATTTCTAGTATGTCATAAACCTGATAACACATTTTCCTAGTAACAATACAATACTAACATATAATGGGGTGAGATTTCTGAACGGAAATTTAAAGTAAAATAAAATTAAAGATATGGCTATTAATCTGTTATAAAAGCAAAAAGACACCATATGCTAAAACATATAATTACTTTACATCAAAAACCAATTCTCTAATTTTATAAAACGGGCAATGAACTACTTCCTGAACTGATTACCTAAGGAAACTCAATAGGCAATTAAGTGCAATAAAAAGGTCCATGAAAAATAGATATCTATGAATTAATGATTAAAAATGAACCTCATAATATTAACCACTAAAACATAAATGTATGTTATACGTTAAATATGCATTAACTAACAATAATGTCAATAGGTTTAGTAACCATAAAAAATAATTTGGAGATGCACTAATGGCCTTTATTTTTTTATAAATTTGCCTAGAAAATCCGAAAGTAATAAACATATTCAACAGACATCTCTGCAGTATATAAGCTATGTTTATATTTCTTCCATTTTCATTAGAACAGCATAACCTAGCATATTCCTTTAAGAAATAAGTATTGTTATAAGATGAAATGGAGAAATAGTTGTATATTAATACAATGGAATGATCCACAGAAAAAATTCCCAAAGTATTACTCCACACAACAACATACATGCATCCATTTCCTGACATAATGATGAGCAAAATAAGCCATAAAACAAAACACATAAAGTTTAAGAACAGGCGAAAGCAACCTAGAAAGACAGAAATTGAAATATGGTAACTTCTTGGGTGGGGAGTGCTGCTGACTGGAGAGTGGCATGAGAGAACTTCCTAGGATGTCAGAAATATTCTGTACTGTTTTCTGAGTAGTGATTACAGATTGTGTTGAACTGAAGGTTTCTGCACTTTATGTATGTTATACATAGTATAAGATGAAGAAAAGCATGTGTGTTAGAAACAGACACTTAACTACAGAAAACAAAGTGATGGTTACCAGAATGGAGTGGGTGGGGGATGGGTAAAATAGGTGATGGAGATTAAGGACTGCACTTGTTGTGATGAGCACCAGGTGTTATATGGAAGTGTTGAATCACTATATTGTACACCTGAAACTAATATTATACTGTATGTTAACTACTTGGAATTCAAATAAAAACTTAAAAAATGGATTTTTAAAAAAGTAACTCTGGGGGCGCCTGGGTGGCACAGCGGTTAAGCGTCTCTCTTCGGCTCAGGGCGTGATCCCGGCGTTATAGGATCGAGCCCCACATCGGGCTCCTCCGCTGTGAGCCTGCTTCTTCCTCTCCCACTCCCCCTGCTTGNCACTGTATGTTAACTACTTGGAATTCAAATAAAAACTTAAAAAATGGATTTTTAAAAAAGTAACCCTGGGGGCGCCTGGGTGGCACAGTGGTTAAGCATCTGCCTTCGGCTCAGGGCGTGATCCCGGCGTTATGGGATCGAGCCCCACATTGGGCTCCTCCGCTGTGAGCCTGCTTCTTCCTCTCCCACTCCCCCTGCTTGTGTTCCCTCTCTCACTGGCTGTCTCTATCTCTGTCAAATAAATAAATCTTTAAAAAAAAAAAAGTAACTCTGGGTATAATGGACTTTGACCCTACTAGATGACACCCCTGAATTAAAAAAAAAAAAGTAAATCTAGACACAGTTAAAGAAAAGCAAAATAACTACCTGAAGATGTTGGAAAGTGAACAGAAACAGACCTGGGAGGGAATGAACACTCACTTGGAGGAGGGAAAATAGGGAGCAATACCAAGTAAGTTCCCATCTTTGTAGCTTTTTCCCCAGCACCAAGTCTGCATGGTGTCCATGTGGAAAAATTCAGTCTCTCTGGCACAAAGAAACAGATAATTGAAGCCAAAAAATCCTAAATACTGAATACAGTTTGGGGAATTAGGGAAAAAATGAATCAGAGAGGGAATCCCCATTTAGAGTCACCTCACCCTAAAACATGCACGTGCAGAATAGACTCAAAGCAGCTCAGATAAAGACAAAATATGTAAACTGGTATCAGGGATACTGCCCAAGAAACAGAGTGTGCAGTTCAAGTCCAAAACAAAACAAAACAAAAAAAGATTACCTGATAAAAGAAAGGAAATCAAATACATCAGGGGAAAAAATAACAGAAAAATTAAAGAATCCAGAATCTCCACTTAACATTCATAATGTCCAGGATACAAACCAAAATTACCTGACTTAGAACTAAGAAAAATGAAAACCTTCTCAAGAAAAAATCAATTGTGTTAGACTGCAAAATGAACAAGATATTGGAACTAACAGATAAGAATTTCAAAGCAGTTGCCACACCTAATCTCAATAAGGTGAAACAGATTATGTTTTCAATGAATGAAAATCTTAGATGAGTAGTGATAAATCTCAAGATATAAAGAGAAACACTAAACATAAATTCTACAATGGAAAAAATACAATTTCTGAAATAACAAAATGGATGTATTTAACAACTAAATGAACATGATAGAAGAAAGAATAAGTAAACTTGAAGATTGACCAATAGCAATTACCTAAGGTGAAATACAGAGAAAAAGGTTGAATATTATGAACAGAGTCTCAGAGGCCTATTAGAATATACCAAATGGTCAAAAATATGTTTAATTGTAATACTGTAAAAAGGAGAAAAAAGAAATGAGACACAAAAAAAATCTGAAAAAATAATCCTCTAAATTTCCCTAATTTGATAAAAGACAGACATCTTTAGATATAAGATGCTAAGTGAATACCAAAAAGAACTAATATAAAGAAGCTCAAATAAAGGCAAATCATAGCAAAACTATTTAAGTCAAAGATAAAAAGAATCATAAAAATCAGCAAGAGAAAAACAAAATTTTGCATATAGAGTACATTGGCTAATTTCTCATCAGAAACCATGAAAGCCCACAGAGTATAGCAACAACTTTAAAGTGCTAAGAACAACAACAACAAACACACTGTCAACCCAGAATTCTATATTTAGCAAAAACATTCAAGAATGAAAGCAAAACAAGGACATTTTTAGATAAGAGAAAAATAGAAGAGCTGCAATGTAAGAAAGGATGAAAGAAGTTCCTCAGGCCAAAGGAAAATGGTATCAGATGAAAACTTGGATCCTTAAACAAAAAAAAAGAAAAGAAAAGAAAAGAAGAAAAAGAAGAACACCAAAAAACGGAAAATATCTGAAAAATACTGCGTATATACCCAAAAGAATTGAACATAGAATCTCAAAGAGATCGTTACACACCTGTGTTCATTGCAATGTTATTCACAATAACCAAGAGGTAGAAGCATGGAAATGTCCATCCAACAGTTTATCCAAGAGTTGAATGAATAAAGAATATGTGCTATATCCATACAGTAGGATATTATTCAGCCTTAGAAAAGAAGGAAATCCTGTCCCATGCTATCACATGGATGAACCTTGAGGATGTTAAGCAACGAGAAATAAGCCAGTCAGAAAAGACAAATATTGCATGATTCCACTTAACTACTAAANCCTCTCAGAAATTGATAGAAAAACTAAACATAAGTGATTTTATCCACAATCTGAATGGTACTATCAACCACCCATAATTGATAATTTGTATACTCAATAATGGCAGAATACATATATTCTTTTCAAATTCATATGTTTGCAATAATAGCCTATATTATACAGCATTTCAATAAATTTAAAAAAGTTGAAATCATGCTGCCAATTTACTTCATAATATTGCTATGTCCACATCTATTTTGTTTGACCAAGCAGCCTTTAGACAAGATTAAACTGACACTAGCCCCTCATGCAAGTATATGCCTTAAATAGAGCTCTGCAGAGTCACAAGCAAATGTAAGTTTCTGATATGACTTTTTCAACAGTCCATCTGATGAGCCAGTTGCCCAGCCTCCCCGGGCCTTCCCCTAATGTGCCCTTGAAATAAGACCCCAATGGAGCTTTCCAAAAGCCCATTCTTTTGGTTTGAACTGAGCAATCTGGCCTTAGTCTGAGAACCCCAAAGCATTCTATCATGGATCCTAATGAAAGTGTGCATAGGTCCTAATGCTCTGTCTTTACTCTGCCTTGACCTTCCTGTGTGTCCCCTCAAGGTATGCCATGTACTTCCTCCAGGATCTGTGAATAATAAACTTCTTTATTTCAACTTCTCCTGTGGTCTGTTATTGAACCTTACAATCTGGCATCCTGTGCTCCACTTAACAAATGTTAATTAAACAAAGTCAATAATACAGAATATGTTCTTTGACCACAATGGAATTAGATTAGAAATTCGCAGCATAAGATAGTAAGGAAACCTCTCAAACCACAGTGAGATACCACCTCATACCAGTCAGAATGGCTAAAATTAACAAGTCAGGAAACAACAAATGTTGGCAAGGATGCAGAGAAAGGGGAATCCTCTTACACTGTTGATCAGAATGCAAGCTGGTACAGCCACTCTGGAAAGGTTCCTCAAGAAGTTAAAATAGAGCTACCCTATGACCCAGCAATTGCACTACTAGGTATTTACCCCAAAGATAAAAATGTAATGATCCACAGGAGCACATGGACCCCAATGTTTATAGCAGCAATGTCTACAATAGCCAAACTATGGAAAGAGCCAAGATGTCCATTGACAGATGAATGGATAAAGAAGATGTGGTATATACATATATATAGTGGAATAATACTCAGCCATCAGAAAGGATGAATACTTATTATT
>NC_048225.1:19719830-19726304 GCF_002007445.2 Ailuropoda melanoleuca | reverse complement strand
ATATTGGAACTAACAGATAAGAATTTCAAAGCAGATGCCACACCTAATCTCAATAAGGTAAAACAGATTATGTTTTCAATGAATGAAAATCTTAGATGAGTAGTGATAAATCTCAAGATATAAAGAGAAACACTAAACATAAATTCTACAATGGAAAAAATACAATTTCTGAAATAACAAAATGGATGTATTTAACAACTAAATGAACATGATAGAAGAAAGAATAAGTAAACTTGAAGATTGACCAATAGCAATTACCTAAGGTGAAATACAGAGAAAAAGGTTGAATATTATGAACAGAGTCTCAGAGGCCTATTAGAATATACCAAATGGTCAAAAATATGTTTAATTGTAATACTGTAAAAAGGAGAAAAAAGAAATGAGACACAAAAAAAATCTGAAAAAATAATCCTCTAAATTTCCCTAATTTGATAAAAGACAGACATTTTTAGATATAAGATGCTAAGTAAATACCAAAAAGAACTAATATAAAGAAGCTCAAATAAAGGCAAATCATAGCAAAACTGTTTAAGTCAAAGATAAAAAGAATCATAAAAATCAGCAAGAGAAAAACAAAATTTTGCATATAGAGTACATTGGCTAATTTCTCATCAGAAACCATGAAAGCCCACAGAGTATAGCAACAACTTTAAAGTGCTAAGAACAACAACAACAAACACACTGTCAACCCAGAATTCTATATTTAGCAAAAACATTCAAGAATGAAAGCAAAACAAGGACATTTTTATATAAGAGAAAAATAGAAGAGCTGCAATGTAAGAAAGGATGAAAGAAGTTCCTCAGGCCAAAGGAAAATGGTATCAGATGAAAACTTGGATCCTTAAACAAAAAAAAAGAAAAGAAAAGAAAAGAAGAAAAAGAAGAACACCAAAAAACGGAAAATATCTGAAAAATACTGCGTATATACCCAAAAGAATTGAACATAGAATCTCAAAGAGATCGTTACACACCTGTGTTCATTGCAATGTTATTCACAATAACCAAGAGGTAGAAGCATGGAAATGTCCATCCAACAGTTTATCCAAGAGTTGAATGAATAAAGAATATGTGCTATATCCATACAGTAGGATATTATTCAGCCTTAGAAAAGAAGGAAATCCTGTCCCATGCTATCACATGGATGAACCTTGAGGATGTTAAGCAACGAGAAATAAGCCAGTCAGAAAAGACAAATATTGCATGATTCCACTTAACTACTAAAGTAGTTAAATTCTTAGAAACATAAAGTAGAATGGTGACTGCCTGGGGGGCTTGGGAAAGGGAAAGGGGAGATGTTCTCCAATGGATATAGAGTTTTGCAAGATGAAAAGTTCTAGAGAGTTATTGCATAAAAAATGCACCACATTTAACACTATTGTACTGTACACTTCCTGGTTAAGATGGTAAATTTTATATGTTTTTTGACCATAATAAAAAAAGATTATTTTTATTTATGTGACTTTTTCTCAACTTTAGAAACCACATTACTGTTTAATAAAACTATAACATTTTATTGTGGGATTATAATATATGTAGATGCATTTTGTATATATATATATCAAATTGTAAAAATATATATTTGTAATGACATTTTATATTCTATATATTTGTATATAAATAATTATGTATTATATATTTATAATATTATATAACTATAACGTATAGTTATATATTATGCATAATATAATGCATATTTTATATAAAATCAAATTGTTTTATATAAAACCAAATTGTAAAAAATATTCAAATAAAATTCAGGGAAAGAGAAACAGAAGTGCAAAAACCAGAGGAACAAGCAGAAAGCAAATTAAAATGGGAGATCCAAACTCAAACATATCAATAATTACGTTAAACCTTAATTAATTAAACTCTCCAATTAAGAAGAAGAGATTGTTATGTGGATTATAAACAAATAAACAAACAAAACAACAAGATCAGCTATATGCTATCTACAAGGGATGTACTTTATAAGGACACAGAAAGGCAAAAGTAAATGGATGAAGAAACATTCCATAAAGAGGAAGCACAAGAAGGCTGGATTATCTATATTAATTTCAGATTAAATAGATTTTTAAAAGACATGTTACTGGACAGAAGGAGGATGTTTCAAGATGACAAAAGGAACAATGCATCAGGGATCATAATATATATATATATGCCCCAAAACAGAGTCTCAAAATATATGAAACAAAACTTGATAGAATTAAAGGGAGAAATATATATAATTGTACTATCATAGTTAGCACCTCTCTCAGAAATTGATAGAAAAACTAAACATAAGTGATTTTATCCACAATCTGAATGGTACTATCGACCACCCAGAATTGATAATTTGTATACTCAATAATGGCAGAATACATATATTCTTTTCAAATTCATATGTTTGCAATAATAGCCTATATTATACAGCAAATAAAAAAATAAAATTTAAAAAATTAAAAAATTTAAAAAGGAAACCCCTCAAATTTTAAAACTTAAACAGTGTATTTCTATATAATAATCGGATAAAAAAGGATATATCATGAGAGAAGTTGGGAAATTTTTGGAGTTGAATGGTCATGAATATATACATATCAAAATTTGGGAATAGTTAAGTAGTGAATAGAGGGAAATCTATAGCTTAAATATCAACACTAGAAAAGAAGATAGTAAGTAAATCTAAGTTTCTGCTACCTTAAAAAATTCAAAAAAGGAGTTCAAATTAANCCAAATTAAACCTGAAATTGGAAAGAAGGAAATAAAAAAGATAAGAACAGAAATCAATGAAACAGAAACCAGAAAACCGGTGGAGAAAAATAAATATAACCAAAAGCTGTCCTTTGAAGAGATCAATAAAATTGGAAAACATCTAGCCATACTAATCAAGAAAAATAATAGAAAAAAGAAAAATAATAGAGAAGACACAAATTACCAGAATAAGGAATGAAAGTGGAGATAGCAATGAAGACTCTACACACATTAAAGAATCATAAAGGATCATAACATTGTGCCATTAAATTAGACAAAGTAGAGGAAAGGGGCATATTTCTTGAAAGACACAATTACCAAGAGTGACCAAATGAATAAACAGAAAGTATCAGTAGCTTAGTAAGTATTAGAGGAATTGAATTTTAATAGAAAGTCCTCCCACAAAGAAACTTGAAGCCAAGCTTATTCATAAGTTAATTCTATCAAACACTTAAAGCAGAAATAATTCCAACTGTACACAAGGTTTTTGAAAAAAGAGAGGAGGGACTACTTCCCATATCTCTCAAGAGACCTTTGTTACCTTGAGTCCCAAACCTGACAAGGACATTATAAGAAAACACAGATCAATATTCCTTGTAAACAAAGATTTAAAAACCCTTAATAAAATAAAATAAAACATTAGCAATTTGAATCCAACAATGTGTAAAAGCATAATATATCATGATAAAGTTTCTTCTGGGAATGTATATTTGATTTAACATCTGGATAGCAAAAATGTAATTCACCACATTAATAGGAAAAAGGAGAAAAACCACATAACAGCTTTAAAAGAGAGAGGAAAAGCATTTGAAAAATTCAAAACCCTTTCATGATACAAATTCTCAGCACGGGACCATCCTCATTGGATTCAGGGCATCTCTGAAAAATGTGTGGCTGACATCATATTCTATATGAAAGACTCAATATCTTCTAACTAAGATCAAGAATAAGGCAAACATAACTATATTCCTTATTTCTATTTAGCACTGTATTAAGTTCTAACTTGTACAATATGGCAAGAAACAATTAACTAACAAACATATCAGAAATGAATGGATGACATAATCTTTGTGGATGACATAATCATGTATGTAGAAAACATTAAAGAATCTACAGAAAAGTAAGAGAACTAGTGAATGAGTTTCACAAAGTCTCAGGATTTAAGGCCAATATACAAAAATCAACTGAGTTTCTATATATTAGTAATAAATAATTAGAAAATGAAATTTTAAAAATTCTAATTGTAATAGTATTAAAAATACTAAGGAATAAATTTAACAAAAGATGTTCAAGACCTCCACAAACAGGGGCGCCTGGGTGGCACAGCGGTTGAGCGTCTCCCTTCGGCTCAGGGCGTGATCCCGGCGTTACGGGATCGAGCCCCACATCAGGCTCTTCTGATATGAGCCTGCNCAGAACTAGTGAATGAGTTTCACAAAGTCTCAGGATTTAAGGCCAATATACAAAAATCAACTGCATTTCTATATATTAGTAATAAATAATTAGAAAATGAAATTTTAAAAATTCTAATTATAATAGTATTAAAAATACTAAGGAATAAATTTGACAAAAGATGTTCAAGACCTCCACAAACAAAACATTGCAAAGGAAAATTAAAGAATGAATGGATAGTTATATGATGTACATGGACTAGAAAACTCAATGTTGTCAGTCATCCCCAAATTAACCTATAGATTCGATGCAATATCAATTAAAATCCCAACAGACTTTTTTTTTAAAGAAAGAAATTGATTTCAAAATTTATTTGAAAAGGCCTATTATAGTGAAAAAGATTTTGAAGAGGAAGAACAAATTTGGATTGATACTACTTGATTTCAGGACTTATTATACAGTTAAAATAATCAAGGAGTAGACATACAGATCGATGGAAAAGGATAGAGTCTAAAATGAACCCATATTTACATAGTCATTTGATTTTGACAAAGGCGAAAAGGTAATTCAACGAAGAGATACTGTTTTCAACAAACAAATGGTTTTGGCATAACTGGACATCTATACGGAAAAAAAATGAACCTCAGCCCTTATATTACCACCTGCACAAATGAACTTAAAATGGATCATTGTCTTAAATGTAAGAGCTAAAACTTTTAAATTTTTTGAAGAAAACATAGCAGAAATTCCTTCTCATAGCAAATTAGGCAAAAAATTTCCTAAATGTAAAAAAAAAAAAAAAAAAAAAAAAAACCATTAAAAAATGAGTTCATTAAGTTCATGATGGCCACCGCTACTTGACCTGTTAGAGGCTGGAGTCCCTTCTCATGAAACTGATCATTTCAAGAAGAAAGAATGAGACCTGAAGGGTAGGAGTTGTCTAACAATAAAGCCCATAGCAACCACTAGAGTAAAGGCCTCTTGGGGACCAGTCTGGCCAAAGCACACTTGGTATCCTATCAACCTAGGACATTTCTAGTTTCAAGAAAAGGGCCAAGCATCAGTGGGCAGTAAAAAATGCACTGCAACATGAAAAAAGATTTCTACTAGTCATATAAAGTCATGATGCAGTTGCTGTACCACATGACTTTTTTTTTTTTGTGTGGGTCCCTCCAATTAACATATATACTGAAAAAAAAGCTTGTGTCTACAGTTTTGATTGAAAAATTATGGAAATGATAGTAATTGAAGCTGATCTTTCTTACATCTTTGGATGCCTCTCCTGGTTTGTCTCCAAAGTACAGTTCCAGACAAGTGCTTTTCAAAATGTGGGCTNTGAGTCAGAGAAAGTCATGATGCAGTTGCTGTACCACATGACTCTGTTTTTTTGTGGGTCCCTCCAATTAACATATATACTGAAAAAAATGCTTGTGTCTACAGTTTTGATTGAAAAATTATGGAAATGATAGTAATTGAAGCTGATCTTTCTCACATCTTTGGATGCCTCTCCTGGTTTGTCTCCAAAGTACAGTTCCAGACAAGTGCTTTTCAAAATGTGGGCTACAATTCAAAAGTGGACCATGGCAGCAACTCACTGGTGTGGAAACTCTTGAGAAAATGTCAGGGGCATCAGCAACAGTGGGAAGTACAGAGTTATGGACTTGGTCATCAGACCCCAGGAATGCGCTGGACACAATCTCTTGAGGTAGAGCCCCTGTGCAGGCAGTGGGGGACCTGTGAGCGTGTGCTCTGCAGTTGTGTGTGCAAGTGATACTATATTGTTGTGTGTGGGCATGCACAGCTGTCAGGATAAGCAGAGTGAGGACACGATGGATTCAGGCAGCTGGCTCTGAGCAGGGAGTGTTGGCAGTTCCAGCCTTGGGAGTATCTGTGCTAGGAGCAAGAGATGATTCTGTAAATAACATGCCAGGATACTGGTAATTACAGGGAGGCTTGACCTTGACTTTTGGATATGACTCAAATGGTGATCATGCCAAGCTGCTTTCCCTTAGTAGGTGGAACGTTGTGGCTTTACACTGTCCTTTTATTAATGAGGGGTGTGTGTGAGTGTGTGTAGGTGGAGGGGCTGAAGGGGAGAGAGAGCGCTGTGAGGCTTTCATTTAATTGGTGTTGAATTTAGTTTGAGTTTCCTTATATGCATTGGATTTTGTTGTTTGGGTGGGATTGGAGATCCAAGACTTAACTAGGATTGTTACCCCAGCACAGTCTTTATCGCCAGAACAGATCCAATTCTCATTCCTCTAAAATTCTCTGCATTTGTTGCTAAATTTTGCTCTCTGCCACATCTTTTTCTAAAATGCTTTAATCACATTACCATGTCTTTTGAACCCCCCG
>NC_048225.1:19718784-19719730 GCF_002007445.2 Ailuropoda melanoleuca | reverse complement strand
CACCTTTTCCCTGGCAGATTTCATTTCAAAGGTTTTTATTTTTATTTTTGTATTTAAAGAAATCTCATCTATTTAGAGTGATGTCATGCAACTTTTAAAGAATTAAGCTTTGGAACACTATTTTTGCAACAATGTTGGAGGTGAAAAATGTGGTAATTTGNTTGGAACACTATTTTTGCAACAATGTTGGAGGTGAAAAATGTGGTAATTTGATCTTGCAAAATGCTCAAAGTTTTAAGGTTTTTTGGTGGGAACTAAATTTCCATACAGAATCAAGATGATACTCACTGTGGCAGTGTGCAGAGCTGTTAGGATGCAGGCTAAGTTATTAGATCTTTTAATGGACAGATATACAGATTTAAGGGAGTTAAAAATGTTGGATACAAGCTTCACTCATTATTTACAGACTAATAAGGTAGAATTTGGAGACTTATTTCAAGTGTCTGAATGATGTAACTGAGTAATAGATAGTTTTGGATAGAGGTGAGTCATTACAGTAGTACCAACCAACTATTCATCAGGAAGGCAGTTGCCATTGTATTTTAAAGCACTGCATACTACTGGGTGTTTACCCCAAAGATACAGATGTAGTGAAGAGAAGGGCCATATGCACCCCAATGTTCATAGCTGCATTGTCCACAATAGCCAAATCATGGAAGGAGCCGAGATGCCCTTCAACAGATGACTGGATTAAGAAGCTGTGGTCCATATATACAATGGAATATTACTCAGCTATCAGAAAGAACGAATTCTCAACATTTGCTGCAACATGGACGGCACTGGAGGAGATAATGCTAAGTGAAATAAGTCAAGCAGAGAAAGACAATTATCATATGATTTCTCTCATCTATGGAACATAAGAACTAGGAGGATCGGTAGGGGAAGAAAGGGATAAAGAAAAGGGGGGTAATCAGAAGGGGGAATGAAACATGAGAGACTATGGACT
>NC_048225.1:19689546-19717094 GCF_002007445.2 Ailuropoda melanoleuca | reverse complement strand
GGGGGGTAATCAGAAGGGGGAATGAAACATGAGAGACTATGGACTATGAGAAACAAACTGAAGACTTCAGAGGGGAGGGGGTGGGGGAATGGGATAGACTGGTGATGGGTAGTAAGGAGGGCACGTATTGCATGGTGCACTGGGTGTTATACGCAACTAATGAAGCATCGAACTTTACATCGGAATCCGGGGATGTACTGTATGGTGATTAACATAATATAATAAAAAAAATTAAAAAAATAAAAAAAATAAAAAAATGATAATTCTTAGACCAAAAAAAATAAATAAAAAATAAAAATAAAAACTTTTTTTTAAATTAAAAAAAAATAAAGCACTGCATATAGCTGTGATTTTTTAATGGTAGAGCATAAGGTAAGGCAAAGAGATGGTGGAGTCAGGACAGGTCATATATTCACAGTATTAGGTAAATGGAAGCACAACTTACATAAAGAAACAGAAGAACAATTTTTTGGCCTGAATACATTATTAGTGGTAGCAGTTCTTTTAGAAGTAATGGTATGTGAACTGTTTGCAAGATCCCTTGACTTATTAACTTTGCTTAGGAAAGTTCTCTTCTATTAGAAAAAAAAGTAGAGTTAGGATAAATGTTTAGTTTTGTCCTTTAGAATGGTTCTGTTCAATGGGGATGTAATAAGAGAAATGAAAGTGTAGGAGAGGACTGCCTTTTAGATAACATCACAGAGGGAAAGATCATTGAATTGCTTATGAGTCGAGGGTGTCATAAGATTGATGGAAAATCGGTACAATGTTGGTAAATAAAAAAACAATCTCACCCCTCCTTTAAGTTGAAGTATAAGTTATGCACACGGGCACCTGGGTGGCTCAGTTGGTTGAGCATCTGCCTTCAGCTCAGGTCATGATCTTAGGGTCCTGGGATGGAGCCGTGTGTCTGGGTCCCTGTGTCTGGCTCCCTGCTAGGTGGGGAGTCTGCTTTTCCCTCTCCCTCTGTCCCTCCCTTGCTCATGGTTTCTCTCTCTCAAATAAATAAAATATTGAAAAAATTAGTTATGCACAGAAAAGTGCACAAATCTTAAATGTCAATGAATTTTTTCACATATATAAGGCCATGTAACCATCACCTAGACCAAGAGNAGGCCATGTAACCATCACCTAGACCAAGAGATAGATTTGCATCATTTCAGAATATTGCTGTCTGTGCCTTCCCAGTAAATATTATTCCCAATTCTCTTTCCGGAAATAGCTACNGATAGATTTGCATCATTTCAGAATATTGCTGTCTGTGCCTTCCCAGTAAATATTATTCCCAATTCTCTTTCCAGAAATAGCTAATTTTTTTTACTTTTATTGTTACAGATTCATTTTGCTCATTCTTGAGCTTCATATAAATATTAAATATTGCATTTACTTTTTCTATGTCTGGCTTCTTTCTCTCAATATAAAGTGTAATGTGAGTTTCACCCATAACATTATATGTATAATATTTTGTTCTTGGTTATTACTGTTTAGTATTCTATTGTATGAATATAGAACAGTTTATCAACTATCCCCTTAATGGACATTTGGCTTATTTTCAGTTTCTGCATATTATTTTTAATAAAGATACTATGAACATTTGTGAGCATATAGTTTGTTTGAAATATACTCATTTCTCTCAGGTTTATACCTAGATGTGGATTTACTGGGTCACATAATAGATATACTTCTAGGTNTTTTTTTTACTTTTATTGTTACAGATTCATTTTGCTCATTCTTGAGCTTCATATAAATATTAAATATTGCATTTACTTTTTCTATGTCTGGCTTCTTTCTCTCAATATAAAGTGTAATGTGAGTTTCACCCATAACATTATATGTATAATATTTTGTTCTTGGTTATTACTGTTTAGTATTCTATTGTATGAATATAGAACAGTTTATCAACTATCCCCTTAATGGACATTTGGCTTATTTTCAGTTTCTGCATATTATTTTTAATAAAGATACTATGAACATTTGTGAGCATATAGTTTGTTTGAAATATACTCATTTCTCTCAGGTTTATACCTAGATGTGGATTTACTGGGTCACGTAATAGATATACTTCTAGGCTTCTTAAATACTACCACCTGTATTCCAAAGATTTTAAACTGATTTGCACTTCCAGCAGTTTCCTGGTAAGGATGTTCCTCACCCTTCTAAACACTCATTGTTTTCAATTCTTTTCATTTTAACTACTCTTCTGGATGTGTAGTGCAATATCACTTTAGTCTTTTCCTTACATTTCCCTAATAAGTAATGATGTTGATTTGCAGGTGACATCGATATATATTCATAATATAGTCATTAGCTATTTGGATATCACCCTTTGTGAAGTGCCTGTATGAGTGTTTTGCCTGCCCAAAATAGTGTCTAAGGTTTTTTTGGTTTTTTTTTTGCCAATATATTTATTTTTTTTATTAAGTTCATTTAGCCAACATATAGTACATCATTAATTTTTTTTTCTTATTGAGTTTTAAGAAAGCATATTCTGGATATGAGTCCTTTTTCAGGCATACACATTGTAGTTATTTTTGCTCACTTTGTGGCTTGCCCATTCAGATGGCCATTCCTAATAATGTCTTTTTGGTAATGTTTTAATTCTAATGAAGCTCAATCTATCAACTTTTTTCTTGACTGTTAGTGCTGTGTGCTATTTAATCTTTACCTATTACAAAGTTATAGATATATTCTCATGTTTTCTTCTGAAAGCTTTATTGTTTTTCCTTTAATGTTTAGATTTTTGATCAGTTTTATTTTATTTTACTTTTTAAGATTTTATTTATTTATTTGACAGAGATAGAGACAGGCAGCGAGAGAGGGAACACAAGCAGGGGGAGTGGGGAGAGGAAGAAGCAGGCTCATAGCAGAGAAACCTGATGTGGGGCTCGATCCCATAACGCCGGGATCATGCCCTGAGCCGAAGGCAGACGCCCAACCGCCGTGCCACCCAGGTGCCCCAAGATTTTTGATCAATTTTAAATTAGTTACCACGTATGGTGTGAGGTAGTAAGTTTATAATTTTTTTCGTGAAGATATTCAATTGCTTTAGAATCATTTAGAGAAAAGGCCATATCTTTTCTTTTAATTGTATTGGCTGTGTTTCTATGGATCTATTTGAAGACCATGGGATAATATTCTTATGTGACTAGTTGGAGAGATGTTGGCTTGGAGCCAAAGTGCTGTATTCTGCCAGCACAAGGTTAAATAGAAGTGGTAAGAACAAACATTCTTGTCTTGTTTTGCAGTGGATGTTATGTTTATTCTAGAAACTTGGTATCTTTTATGCTGTTTTAAATGGTTTTTTTAAAATTTAATTTTTTTGGTTTATTACTAGTATATAGAAATACACTTTCTTTTTATATGGAGTTGACCCTTGGACTACATGGGTTTGAACTGTGTGGGTCCATTTATACATGGATTTTTTTACAGTATAGTACTGTAAATAGATTTTTTCTTCCCTATGATTTTCTTAATAACATTTTCTTTTCTCTAGCTTGTGCAGTATATAAGACATATAACATACAAAATATGAATGAATTGATTGTTTATATTATCAGTAAGTCTAGTCAATAGTAGCCTATTAGTAGTTAAGTTTTTGGGGAGTCAAAAGTTATACATGGATTTTCAATCATGTGGGAGTTGATGCCCCAAACCCTGTGTTGTTCAAGGGTCAACTGCATTGATCTTTTATCCAGCCACCTTGCTAATTTCTTTTATTAAATATTTTACTTATCAGTTTAATTAACAAATGAGGAAATAGGAAATCTTTTTTTTTAATTTCTATATACATAGTCATGTCACTTGCAAATAAAGACAGGCTTGATTCTTCCTTAACGATCTTTCATTTTCCTCATTGCTCTAAGACCTCCAATACAATGATGGGTAGAGGTGAAAGTAATGGACATCCCTGTCTTGTTTCTGATCTTAGGGTAAAACATTCAGGCTTTCACCACTGAATATGGTGTTTGCTGTAGCTTTATTTTATTTTTTATAGAAAGCATGATCAGATTAAGAGTGGGTGATTAACTTTCAGACAGAAAGTTATGATTTTTTTTCTAGAAAATACATATGTATGGTAAAAAAATTAAATAGTACAAAAAAGTATACAGTAAAAATAAGCCTTCCTTTTGATTCAATTCTCCCCTAGATGTGACTATTCTCAGAAATAGATAGGCATATATTTATTTCTATGTATTGACTTATCTATTTATATATCTAGGACCCCTTTTTTGTTTTAAAATTCTGTAAAAGGGCATTTAAAGATGTATCTTGAGTAGATATGGAAGATAAAGAGGAGTAAGCAGAGGACATTGCTGGGCAAGAAGAGGAGAAATGAAGACATGTGAAAAGGTGTGAGTGGGAAAGAAGAGGTAACATGGAAAACCCATGGCAGCTTCGGCTCTGGTAACATTTTGCTTCCCCCTGATTTTCTGTCCCCATACCATGATGTGACTGCCTAAGACTTTGTTTGCTTGTTGCTATGTTGGGGGCAGCACCACCAAATGCTTAAGGTGCCAGCATGCCAAGCATTTTCAATTCAAAAAACATTCACATATGTGCTTATTTATCTATTTTTAAAAAATAAGGGTTGGTTTCAGCTCCAAGAGGTAAAGAGCCTGGAAGTTGTCACACTCATTCTCACATTAAGAAAAAAGCTGAACAAACTGAAAACCAACAGCTCTTCTTAGATCCCACAGAGAACTGAGGCCACGGAGCAAACTCTCCCCCTGAGAACTGGAGAGAGAGGTGAGAAGACAGAATCACAGCTTACTTGGAGCCGAAGCTGCTGGAGCTCATACATATATATTGGCAGTAACACTTCACCAGTAATTGATGAATTGCTGGAGGCTGAGTATGGACTAGCTTGAAATGTTATAACCCTTAAGGACTCAGTCTTGGCGGGCAGTGGGGGGGGGGTTCTACACTTTTGTGAATTTTACCTCCGGGAGCACCATCAGGTTCTCATGGCGAAGGTTGGAAAAAGTAACGGAAATACCCAACTCCTGGTCCTACTGTCCCATCTAGTCTTCCTATCCCAATAAATCTTTATAATAACAGGCACAGAGTTAAAAGAATGGCAAGGCTCAGACTCTAATTAAGAGTTTCTAGATACTGCCTTATGCCAGTTAGAATGGCAAAAATTGACAAGGCAGGAAACAACAAATGTTGGAGAATGCGGAGAAAGGGGATCCCTCTTACACTGTTGGTGGGAATGCAAGTTGGTACAGCCACTTTGGAAAACAGTGTGGAGTTCCCTTAAAAAGTTAAAAATTGAGCTACCCTATGATCCAGCAATTGCACTACTGGGTATTTACCCCAAAGATACAGACGTAGTGAAGAGAAGGGCCATATGCACCACAATGTTCATAGCAGCATTGTCCACAATAGCTAAATTGTGGAAGGAGCCGAGATGCCCTTCAACAGATGAATGGATTAAGAAGATGTGGTCCATATATACAATGGAATATTACTCAGCCATCAGAAAGAACGATTATACAACATTTGCAGCAACATGGATGGGGCTGGAGGAGATTATGCTAAGTGAAATAAGTCAAGCAGAGAAAGACAATTATCATATGGTTTCATTCATTTATGGAACATAAGAAATAGCAAGAAGATTGGTAGGAGAAGGAAGGGAAGAACGAAGGGGGGGTAAACAGAAGGGGGAATGAACCATGAGAGACTGTGGACTCTGGGAAACAAACTGAGGGCTTCAGAGGGGAGGGGGGTGGGGGATTGGGATAGGCCAGTGATGGGTATTAAGGAGGGCACATATTGCATGGTGCACTGGGTGTTATATGCAAATAATGAATCATGGAACATTACATCAAAAACTAAGGATATACTGTATGGTGACTAACATAACATAATAAAAAATTATTATTAAAAAAGGAAAAAATGTATCATAATCTCGTAAGAAAAACTGAAACTATAAACCTCTTGGAGGAAGATACTGGAGTAAATTTTCCTGACTCTGGGTTAGGTAAAGCCCTCTTCNACTCCCCCTGCTTGTGTTCCCTCTCTCGCTGGCTGTCTCTATCTCTGTCGAATAAATAAATAAAATCTTTAAAAAAAAAAAAAAAGGAGTTTCTAGGGAAATCTAAAGACAAAAGGGAGAGGAAATTGAACACTAGAGGAAATAGAAGCCTCAGACACCTACAGCTACAGCAAATAGTAAATACAGCATAACTCCTAGCCAGATAAACATAAAACTTCACATTAAAGTCCTATGTATCTTAGTTCCTATTCCTCAAAACATCATGCCTAGTTTTCACCAAAAAACAACAAAGCACAAGGAAAGGCAATATAAAAATCTGCAGAGACAATGGAAGCAACAGAATCAGACCCATATAGAGCAGAGATGATGGAATTCTCAAATCAGGAATTTAAAACAATTATGATTACTGTGCTAAGAATTCTAATGGAAATAGTGGCCCGTAAGCAAGAACAGTGGGTTTTGTAAGTAGAGAGGGAAACTGTAAGAAAAAATCAAAAGGAAATTCTAGAAATCAAAACACTCTCACAGAAATGAAAAATGCCTTTGATGGGCTCACCAGGAGATGAGGCATGGCAGAAGAAAAAATCAGTGATCCTGAAGGTGTATGTCAATAGAATTTTCCTAAACTGAAATGTAAAGAGAAAAAAGAACAAAAAATATGGAGCAGAATGCCCAAGAATCACAGGACAGTTATAAAAGGTATAACATACACATAATGAGAATACCAGAAAAAAAAACAGAAGAAAAATTTGAAATAATAATAGTTGAGAATTTTTTAAAATTAATGAGACACAGAAACTTAGGTACCCAAGCAGGGTAAATACCAAAAAACCGACACCTAGCCATATCCCATTCAAACAGCAGAGAACTAAACAAAAAGAAAATCTCAAAAGAAGGCAGAAGACAAATGCCTACATTACCAACACAAAACCATGGATAAGAATTACAACAGAATGAACCATGAGAGACTGTGGACTCTGGGAAATAAATCGAGGGCTTCAGAGGGGAGGGAGGTAGGGGATTGGGATAAGCCGGTGATGGGCATTAAGGAGGGCACATATTGCATGGTGCACTGGGTGTTACATGCAAATAATGAATCATGGAACATTGCATCAAAAACTGGGCATGTACTGTATGGTGACTAATATAACAAAATAAAAATTATAAAAAAATAAAGGCTGAATGATGAAAAAAAAAGAATTACAACAGACTTCAGAAACTAGAAACTTGAATTTAAATAAAATCTTGAAAGAAAAAAAAAGTATAGTTGATATTAAGAGAGGAGAAAAAACCCAGAATCATATAAATGCTCAATTAAAACTGGAAAAGGTAGATAATGGAAGATTAAAAAAGAAGCAAAAACAAGTGCAACAAATCGAAAATAGATTAAAATATTATAGCTATAAATTCAACTATATCAATGATCATTTTAACTATAAATAGTCTAAGTATGCCAATTAAAAGACAGACTGAGAGAGTGGATAAAAAAAGTAAAACTCAGTGACGTGTGATCTACAAAGCAACCCATTTAAAATATGAAGATACAATGTAAACAATATATTATAAATAATATAAAATGTAAACACTATATTATAAATATATATGAAATAATATTTATATATAAACTTATGTTTATATTATAATATACTTACATATTATACTTATTTATAATATATGTTATAGTTCATAAATAATTTAAAATATAAATAACGCATAAATAAGATAAATTTAAAGTAAAAGGATTGAGAAAGATGTACTGTGTTAACACTAATCGAAGGAAAGCTAGAGCAGCTACATTAAATTTCAGCAAAAGGAAACGTCTCAGAGAGAAAGAAAGAATTAAATAATGATAAAGGGGTCAAACCCCACGAAGACATTCAATTCTTAAGTTCATGTGCCAGAAAACAGAGCATCAAAATCCATGAAGCAAAAACTGATAGAACTGAAAGAAATGGATGAATCCTCTATTATAACTAAAGACTTTAACACCCCTCTGTCAGTAATCGATGGATCCAGCAGCCTGAAAATCAGTAAGGACACAGTCAAACTGTACATCATCATCAATCATATTGAGCTAATTGGTGTCAAGTCATGAAAAGACATCGGAGAATCTTTAATGCATATTGCTTAGTGAAAGAAGCCATTCTGAGCTGGCTATATACTGAGTGACTCCAACCAGAAATCATTGTGAAAAAGGAAAAACTATAGAAACAGTAAAGAAGACCAGTGGCTGCCACGAGTAGGTGGAGTACAGGGTATTTTTAGGGCAGTGAAACTACTCTGATGATCTGTAACTGTGGGTATATGACATTATGCATTTATCAAAGCCCATAGTACACCAGAAAGAGTGAACACTAACATAAACTGGACTTTTGTTAATAATAGTGTGTCAGTATTGGTTCATATGTTGTAATGAATGCATCCTACTAAGGCGAGACATTAATAGTAGAGGAAACCCTGACGGTGGAAGAAGGGGTGTGTGGGATCTCTGTGTATTATCTGTTCAATTTTCTGTAAGTCCAAAACTGTTCTAAAAAATAAAGTCTATCAGTTAAAAAATAAGGGTTCTGATCATTTTCTTCTCTGAGTCTGGAGGTAATACAAACTTATTTAGGGAATTTGGAAAGTAAGAAAATTGTAAAGAAAGAAATTTACCCCTAGATTACTAAGTAAAGGTCAGGAAAGTATGTTTCCATTTTGAGGCATTTTCTTTTAGTAGGATTATACTCTATATCCATGTCACAAAATATTTTCATTTTTTATTGTGCATTGAATTTTTCCCTTATTTCTCCTTATTCTTATAGTTTTGCTGCATATTATTTCATCATATGGCTGTATCATATTTTATAAGACTTATGCCCTTGTCCTTTTGCTTGTTTGTTTCTCTTTTTTTGTTGTTGTTTCAAGTTTTTACTTAGATTTCATTTAGTTAACATGCAGTAAAATATTAGTTTCTGGAGCCGAATTTAGTGACTCATGTCCTCTTGTTTCAAATCCTTCAATGCTTTATCAGAATAAATAATACTACGACTATAACTTCAGTGTAAAAATCTCTGGCTGAATTTATGGCAATTTCCTTAGGATAGATTCCCCACAGGGATGATATTAAATGGCATGATGTTCTGGATTTGTCATTTCCTTTCCAGGGAATTTATTCCAATTTGCACTCCCAACAGTAGATAAATACCTTTATGAAATGTCTACTCTTTGTGAGACACACTGTACTAGAAAGGGTTTAGCTCAGGAGAAGTAGTCACCTTGATTATTTAAAGGCCGTTAACCGTATGCGTTTCTCTTTGCACGCCTCTCTTGGTGGAATGACAGTGAAAGGTCATTGCACATCTTTTTTCCCTGCTTTTACCTCGGGATACATAAATCATATTCAGTACGCCTCGGTCTCGTTAACTTTACCAGTTTGGGCATCCTTAAATTTGGAGAAGGAGAGAAATACGGGGCTTTGTGAAGCAGGTCAGACACTTTGCTGTTTATGATTAATTGTTTAGAGATGTGTTAACTTAAATACTCATTTCTTATGAAATGCACTTAACCTGTTAGAACATTTACCACACCCGCGAGCAATTTCCTATTTATGCCTGGCTCATTCTCACACAAGAATATAAATTCAGCGAGGGCAGCGTCTTTGGTGTTTGTCTGGTTATCTCAGAGCCGCTTAGGAGAGTAACTGGCATACGCCTGATGCTTCGTGACTACTTAGTGCAGGAAAGAACGAAGAGTCCAGGAGTTTGAGAAGATTACTTTTTGAAAGGCCATGTCTGACTCCCAGGCCTATGATTTTAGACACACTTGAAGAGAACATACAGCACATCATAACAGAAGTGAATGGTGCATTTTCCCCACAGCGGTTGTTCCTGTTCTTGCTGCTTCATCCTGGGTACCGACTGTCCCTCAGCCTCCTCTGTCTCTCGATGAGAAGTGTCTTTCCCCTATTGTGACTCAGGCCCAAGTGGAACGTACGGTGCACACCGTCAGAAATTAGCCTTGTTAGGGCGGCATTTTGGAAAAAGTGGAGATTCCACTTCAATGTTTTTGTCAACTCTCACCACCATAATCTTTCAGTTTATCTCATATGCTGCCTTGGAGCTGACTTCATTGACGCTAAGGGATTGGAGTGTTCGTGTCTTCACACTGATCATCATCATTCACTCTGGGTTGCCTTCAGAGGAATGCACATTCTCAGGTGCTCCGGACTGGCCGTGGAGACAAACCAGTCTTCAGCATTCTGAGGCAAGCTCTCTGGCCAAGAGAAGCAGGGACAGGTGACAGGTGCTGGAATTTTATGAAAGCTTATTTGAAGCTGGTGTGCATACCAATTTGAATAAGGGATCTAAGGGAGATGCTGCAAAAGTGGAGATTCCACTTCAATGTTTTTGTCAACTCTCACCACCATAATCTTTCAGTTTATCTCATATGCTGCCTTGGAGCTGACTTCATTGACGCTAAGGGATTGGAGTGTTCGTGTCTTCACACTGATCATCATCATTCACTCTGGGTTGCCTTCAGAGGAATGCACATTCTCAGGTGCTCCGGACTGGCCGTGGAGACAAACCAGTCTTCAGCATTCTGAGGCAAGCTCTCTGGCCAAGAGAAGCAGGGACAGGTGACAGGTGCTGGAATTTTATGAAAGCTTATTTGAAGCTGGTGTGCATACCAATTTGAATAAGGGATCTAAGGGAGATGCTGCCAGTGTGTGGTACCCTTCCCGATGGACAGAGATGTTTTTATGTCACTGCTGTGACATTAGCGAGAAACAAAACACATTACGTCTGAATTGTCCANCCAGTGTGTGGTACCCTTCCCGATGGACAGAGATGTTTTTATGTCACTGCTGTGACATTAGCGAGAAACAAACACAAAACACATTACGTCTGAATTGTCCGTTTGTCTCTTGAGCATTTCCTCTTTTTGGTGTACTTCTCTATGCTTCTAGGTTCTGTATGTTGGGTTTTCAGGCCACACATGTAATGTGGATTCCAGCCCCACATTATCTGCTTCATCCAGAGCCAACGCTGAGACGAGACTGTATTATCGTCACATCCTTAGGCAAGGCCACTTTTTCCTACTTCACTCCCTGGGAATGGAGCCTCCTGGGCCCAGGCTTTGTCTTCTGACCCTCACATATGAACACGTGGTCTTGGCAGGTTCCCTAGGACAAGTATAGGTTCCAGCCTTCACCTGCCTCATAGGATTCCTGCCTTCTTGTCTCTTCTTCCCATCCAGGAACCTCTTTACTTTCCTGGCAGCTCAGTCATGCACCAAAAATTATGCATTTTTCTTTAACCCAGCATTTTAATGCATGCTCAACTGGAAGGGGTTTTTCTGAATTTCAAACTGCTATATGGCTCAAAATGGCTGCCTCGTTACATAATTTCAGATTTTATAAATGAATGACTCAATGAGTGATAGTAAATGAATGAATGAAAGTTTTGTTTTATACTGTCGTGACTTGGCTATTGCTTTACATTTGCTGAATCTCAGAAGAGTGAAAAAAGCATTAAGTAAAAGAGTCTTTGTGCTAAAAGGGAATACTATTTTTTAAAAAAGTAAACGTTAGAACATTCAACACTGAAACTGGAAGAGATCCTCTGGGTAGAGAGTAGTTACTGGACCCCGTGACACAGGTTTTCTCCCAGGCACTCTTCTTCCCCTCACCCTTCTGTCTTCTTCTTCTTCTTCTTTTTTTTTTTAAAGATTTTATTTATTTATTTGACAGAGATAGAGACAGCCAGCGAGAGAGGGAACACAAGCAGGGGGAGCAGGAGAGGAAGAAGCAGGCTCATAGCAGGGGAGCCTGATGTGGGGCTCGATCCCAGAACGCCGGGATCACGCCCTGAGCCAAAGGCAGATGCTTAACCACTGTGCCACCCAGGCGCCCCCACCCTTCTGTCTTCTAACAGGCCAGCCCAACAGCATGCAGGCATCAGACGGTTGTTGCTGCTCTCCCTCAACACTGCATGAGGCAAGGCCATAGCCTTTCAAATAAGACCTCCAAAATGACTGCCCTGAAGGCTAGGGAGCACCTGGGCGGTATGTAAATTGATGTAAAAAAATNATAGCCTTTCAAATAAGACCTCCAAAATGACTGCCCTGAAGGCTAGGGAGCACCTGGGCGGTATGTAAATTGGTGTAAAAAAAAAATATATATATGTAAAAATTCACTGACACTTAAGATTTGTGCCCTTTCTTGTTTGTATATAAAATCTCAATAAAAAAGAAAAGAAGTAAATATACATATGTACACACACACATACATTTTTATGGGGCCAGAAAATGAAATAAAGGCTAGATAAAATAAAACACAGAACATTTGTGGAGAATGTGTCTTATGGGTGTCATTTCTCATCTTCAGTATGTGCCCACAGGGGTTACTCTCATCCCTGTACCTGTGGAAAGAGCCTCCCTTCATCCCCAGCATTTACGGTCTCACTTGGACACGTGTATGTCTCAATATCCAGATACAGCTGGAAACCGGCGTCTCCCTCCTTAGTCTATGTAGGGCTATCTTTCTCAGTGTCAACTTTTGTTTGAGAATCTGCTTCTGCCTTGGGAGACTGACATGGCCAAAGCCTTTAACTTGCAAAGAAATTCTATTACCTAGTAGAGTTCATCTTTGTTCTCTCAGTAAATGAAGGAGTTTGAGTTCGAACCAGCTCTGATTGGCCATAAAGCCCATATACTTTGCACTGAATGACGTGCCTGTATGATTTTAATTTCTCGGAGAATAAGAGAATTAATTCCTGCCTGGAGCTCACCTCATTTGTAACCACAAAGTCCTAATCAGAGTTGTGATATAAAGCTTTGGTTATATTGCAGCCCCACGCATTGGTAAGAACATAATCTTTTGAGATAAGGTAGGCATGAGTTTGCAGCTCTTCTCCGAATTTACCAACCGTGTGAATTTGAGCTAATTATTTCATTTTGTTAAACCTAGCTTAGTTACCTGTAAGAAGAAATAACAACAGCATCATATGGCTGCCATTAAGAATAATGTACATAGTTTTTGGAAAGCACTTTGCATAGTGCTAGAAACCTCTTTTCCTCTGGTTTTCTTCCTTTCTAAAATAAATATTTCCTGACTTAAACAACAGTGAGAGGTGTGTTCTCCTACCACATTTAATAGATGAGGTAAATGAGGCTTACAGACTTTAAGTAATTTGCTGCTTATAGCTAATACGCCAGAAAAATTATTGAGACATTATTATACGTTATTTTCCCTCCCCCATCACAGGTACCATTTTGCAATTTTTCCGCCCTTCACCAGCCTGGAAGAAGTTTTAAGATTTCTTGTCTGAAGAGTTTGAACCACAGGGGCCCCTGGACTCTAGACACCAGGCATAGCTATGGGCAAGGGGACCAAATTGCAAAGACAGGGATTAGGTGAAATTCTTGGAGTCAATCACCAAACTCTCTGAATGCTGGCAGCATCCTTATTAAGACCACTTTCCTTCCACCTCTTAAATTAGATCAGGGTCTCCTTTCTGGGGAAACTGCCCAGCATATGAGGAAAGACCTACAGATAGATAATGAAGCTGGGGGTTCCTACATGACAGTGAAGAGTGAAGTCTTCCAGTTTCCAAGTGTGGTTCAAGCCTGTTGAGTATTCTATCAACTTAGGGCACTCAGTTTCAAGAGAACAGCCAAGGATCACTGAGCATTTGAAGAAAGATTATGACATGAATAAGAGGAATTCAGATGAAACAGAGAATGTCCTGCTGCAGTTGTCCTACGTGGCAGAAGATATCTAGGGGTAGATAGATAGACAGGATGGAATCTAATACAAGAAGATAGAACTTGTCATCTTATATTGGCCAGTCTCATCACGCTTGTGGTGAACTGGGTGATTTGTACATGCATTGACCACAAAGGCACCCTGCTGGTTACTGAAGTTAATGGGAAAGAAACCCATAGGAAGCCCTGGAACAGGAGTGCTCTCTCAAGGCAACCCTCTGCCGGAATGGAGAATGAAAGTGGGACACAGTCGATCAGCAGTTCTTGGGGGCTACTTCTTTGCCTCCTTTCAAATCTTGATTTGGCAGGCACCGTGCCCACGTTTAGTGGTTGGGCCTTGTTGTGTCATGGTAGGAAAAGGAACTGAACTCATTCCAGCTAAATGCACTGACTCAGGCTTCTCGTCTGGGAGTTCTCTTCCCACACAGCTATTGGACCCAGACAGCCAGCAGTGGCCTGTATCTGCTAATGTGCATGCTGGCACCAGCACTTGTGCACTTTCATGTGGATGTCTACTTCCTGGACATGTGACATGTTTTAGAGGATTTATTGTCTCAAGCTGTTTCAAGATTTTATTTATTAATTCATGAGAGAGAGAGAGAGTGAGAATAGGGAGAGGAGCAGAGGGAGAGGGACAAGCAGACTCTAAGCTGAGCATGGAGCCCGATGCGGGGCTTGATCCCATGATCCTGAGATCATGACCTGAGCTGAAATTAAGAGTTGAAGGCTCAACTGACTGAGCCACCCAGGAACCTCTCAAGTTGAGTTTAGATGTAGGGAGGTGGTATAGGTTGGAACTGGTGTTGGAGGAAAGAAGTGAATGCAGTGGGAAAGCAGCTGGCATTGGTTTGCCCATCATCATTCCTTAGAAAGAGAAATTAGAGGAACTGATGTCTTTTCCCTACTTAACGGTGAAGAAACAGGCTATGTGAGGTTGAGACTCTCTCACATGGACATTTTAGTAAGCAAACAGCATGACAAAAAATAGGGGGTCAAGTCTCACCTCCCAGCGGTTCTACATTGTCTTTAATAGTGATTGTGAAGGGGCTGAATGAATTGAGAGTCCAAAAGAACACATGGTTTGGATGGAGCTCACAATGAGATGGAAAGAAAAGTAGAGAAGCAATAGAAGCAAAATTTATCCAGCACATATCATATACCAGGGCATTAGGCACTAACGATATCTATCAGTAGCTTTGGAGGTGGGGAGTTAAACAGCTCAGAAACAATAATTTTCTTACCGAAGAACTTCTGAGGCTCTAATCCTGGAAAAGATTATTGAGTCCCCAATAATGAGACTTACATGGTTTGAAACCTTATTTTTCGAGTTAATGAAAATTAACCTGAAGATAAAATAGCTTGTTCTAGATTTTTGATTGAAAAATTATATGATAATAGTTTAAGCTGAACTATCGTATTACTCCCCCCACCCCCCGCTCGTGTTTTTTTAGTTTCTAAAGTGCAGTTAGTCTTCAGACAGGTGCTTTCCAAACTATGGGCTACAGTTCGAAGGTGGCCCATGAGAACAACACAGGGGTGCAGGACTCTTGGGAAAATGTCAGGGACATCAGCAACAGAGGGAAGCACACAGCTATGAGCTTGACATCAGATCCCAGGAATATACCAGGCAGGTGGGGCCCCTGTGGAGGCAGTGGGGGACCTGTGAGCATGTGCTCTGCAGTTGTGTGTGCAAGTGATGATATAAAATTGCTGAGTGTGGGCATGCACAGCTGTCAGGAGGGAATCCCAGGATAAGCAGAATGAGGACACAATAGATTCAGGCAGCTGGCTCTGAGCAGAAAGGGTGTGCAGTTCCAGCTTGGGGAGTATCTGTGCTAGGAACAGGAGATAATTCTGTAAATTACATGGCACGCTATGGGCCAGGACACTGGTAATTATAGGGAGGTTTGACCTTGAATATGTCCTTGCTGGTAGAGATTGGACTTCACCTGGGAATGGTGCCAGTCTGCTGTCTCTGAGTAGGTGGAGCCCTGTGGTTTTATGCTGCCCTCTCCTTAATGAGGTGTGTGGGAACAGAGAGTGCTGTGGGGCCAGGCCACCCATTTAATTGGTGTGGAACTTGGTTTGATTTTTAAAAAAATGCATCAAAGGCCTGCATTTTGTTGTTTGGGGTAGCAACAGAGATCCAAAACTCAGCTAGGATTGCTTCCACTTATAGTATATTTTGTCCCAGGCATGTTTGGCTCTGGGCCCTGGATTTATTTCCCAAAACTGCTCTGCATTTGGTACACGTTTTATCTCCCTGACTTTGGTCTTTTCCCAAAATGTTTCAATCTCATAGTTATTGTTTCCTTTTGGACCCAAACTTCTGGAAATGTTAGGGGATGCCTGGCACAAAAGAAAATACTAGAAAGAGCATGAGCTTTGAAATTTGGAGGCAAAAAATCCCCATGGGGGTTACAAAGGTTATTTGTGTCCCAGTTTTCTTTTCTGTAAAAATAGGAACATAGTATATTCACCCAGAATTGCAAGGATTGATTAAGATATGGTATAAGATGGGTTTCAAACTATACAGTAAGGTATGAGTGTCAGCTCTTGCTTTAAATGTGGGTTTTGAACTTACTGAGGCAGGGTGATAGGGGAGGCAGAAATATCAGGAATACATCCTCAGGGAAGACTCTGATTATTTGTCAGGACCATATCCCTTCCTTGGTCATATGACAGAAGCTCCATCCGAAGAGGGGAGCTGGAGGCAGACAGTGCAAGGAGGGGGGGTCTGAGAAAGTTATTTTAGGAGGTATTGAAATTTGAAGTATTTGTTTATGGCAAAGCTAATGTACAGAGAGATCACAAACTCAAAGAAAATGGATTATCAATGGCTCAGAATTTGGTACTAGAGTAAGACAATTTGGATTTGCTTCTCAGGCTGTCACTTCTGTGAATCCTAGAAAATTAGCAACTTCTGTAAAATTCAGTTTCTTCATCTGTAAATTTAGTATAATTTTTATACTAAAATTAGTATAATAACAAGTAACAAGTAACAGTTGAAGAACTGATTTCATTAAGAATTAAAGGAGGGGCGCCTGGGTGGCACAGCGGTTAAGCGTCTGCCTTCGGCTCAGGGCGTGATCCTGGAGTTATGGGATCGAGCCCCACATCAGGCTCCTCCGCTATGAGCCTGATTCTTCCTCTCCCACTCCTCCTGCTTGTGTTCCCTCTCTCTCTGGCTCTCTCTCTGTGTCAAATAAATAAATAAAAAAAAAACTTTAAAAAAATTAAATGAGATAAAGTATATAAACAGTACAATGATTGGCTTATATTAAGCATCTAAGAAATGTTAACCATTCATATTAGTGCTGGAATTTGAAAAAGCTTGAGTCTTAAATATTTACGTGTTCCTAGCACACATCAAAATTATATTTTATATATAATTATATATATTATATATCAATTATATTTTAATAATGAGGCAACCAGCAGGAAGACAAAGAAGCTGATTCTAAGAGCATGTGAAGTATAGGTATACATTCACCCCCCCCACAATTTTATATAGGTATATATAAAATCAAATACATACATGTAGATGGTTAGGAAAAGGATGCTAAAATTAGATTTCCATTTTATTTATTATCATCATCATTATTATTATTTTTAGAGACAGCGAGAGCATGAGTAGGGGAGAGGGAGAGATAGAATCCTAAGCAGACTCTATGCTCAGTGTAGAGCCTGACAGGAGGCTTGATCCCACAACCCTGAGATCACGACCTGAGCCAAAATCAAGAGTCGGACACTTAACTGACTGAGCCACCCAGATGCCCCAAGGGTGCCATGTGAGATGTATGCCTAACTAATGTTCTACAGGGCAATAAAACCATATTCTTTTTAGGGTTAACTCTTTTATTGAACTGCACAAATTGAAACGACATCAATTTACGCAAACCTTTCACGCTGTAAGGCTATAAAAGGCTTGCCCCTTCATCAGCTGTGAACTGTTAGTCAACTACACTGTGATAGTCTCTGAGGGTGTCAGACTAGGGCTAAGTAGGTATTTTGGAAAATGCTTGAGCTCGATAACAAAGATTTAATCAATCATCTATTTTCATTCCTCTATGCTTGGGACAATTTTTTCTTTCACATTATTAAAATAATTTTGGGAAGGGACAACTTAAAAATATTAAGCAGAAAAGAGACAATGTTTTAAAGGAGCTCCTCTCTATCAAACCAGGGTCTTCTTGATTTCAGAAATCAAGAAGGCAAGAGGAAAAGGGGCCCGACACCTGTAACTTTTACTGCATACAACAGTTATTTCAACTTTGGCTGCATTTTGAAATCATCCAAGGAACTTTAAAAAGTTCCTGTACTGCTGCTGGGGCCCCATTTCCAAACTTCTGACTTAATTGGTTTGTAGTCAGAATTTATTATTATTTTTTCTTTTTATTATTATTATATATTAGCCACCATACAGTACATGATTAGCTTTTGTTGTAGTGTTCCATGATTCATTGTTTGCGTATAATACCCAGTGCTCCATGCAATACGTGCCCTCCTTAATACTCTTCATTGGGCTAGCCCAATCCCTCACCTCCCTCCCCTCTAAAACCCTCTGTTTGTTTCCAGGAGTCCACAGTCTCTCATGGTTTGTCTTCCCCTCTGTTTCACCCTCTTCATTTTCCCCTTCCTTCTCCTAATGATCTCCCTGCTATTCCTTATGTTCCACAAATAAGTGAAACCATATGATAATTGTCTTTCTCTGCTTGACTTATTTCACTTAGCATAATCTCCTCCAGTTTCATCCATGTTGATGCAAATGTTGGGTAATCATCCTTTCTGATGGCTGAGTAATATTCCATTGTATATATGGACCACATCTTCTTTATCAGATGTAGTGAAAGGAAGGGCCATATGCACCCCAATGTTCATAGCAGCAATGTCCACAATGGCCAAACTGTGGAAGGAGCTGAGATGCCCTTCAACAGACAAATGGATAAAGAAGATGTAGTCAGAATCCATAAGGGTCTTCAGAATTTATAAGGTGATTCTACTATGCAGCCAAAGTTGAGAACTTTTGGGCTACAATTTACAACTTTTTAAAATACTCCAACAGGTAAAAACCAACCTATTTCATTAGTTTGGCTTGCTAATTTACTTCCCATCAGAAATCAGATGTCCCTTTTCATCTGGGCAATCCCCAAATGTATGCCAGGGTATGAAAGAATAAGGCTGCACGGTCTCGAATCCAGGTAATTTGTGGTGTGGTTGATACAGCATGGCATTTGGGCCTAGATGATTGGCCGTTGGATCTTTTTAAACTTTTACTGAGTGAGAAGTCAATTTATATGAAAGTATTTTTAAAATTTTAATATGCTCTTCAAACGTGAGTTGTCATCCAGGCGTTTGGATTTATCTTTAATTTTTCCCTGGGCTTAAAGCTTTTTGGTCCAAAATGGCACAGGCCTCTGTGAATTTAGGGAAAAGTTTTTAACAACTGAAGCAGGGAGCAAAAACTGGGGTGAAACAAGCATTATTTGTTGACACATGAGCCCCGTTTTAGTTAGAATCTGAAGTTATCAGCTTTAATGGAGTAAGGGGATAATAGAAAAATTTCCTTGTTTTATATACCATATCTATAATATCTGCAACGTGTCCAGGCTGTCCTCAAAAAGTTTTCAAATGGACCACAGCTTCTTAATCCAGTCATCTGTTGAAGGGCATCTCGGCTCCTTCCATGATTTAGCTATTGTGGACAATGCTGCTATGAACATTGGGGTGCATATGGCCCTTCTCTTCACTACGTCTGTATCTTTGACTAAGACAATATAATAAAAAAAAATTAAAAAAATTTAAAAAAAAAGAAATGGTGGAGAAGGCAATTTCTCAGAAAGTTAAATATATGATTAACAATCCCACTCATGGGATTTGCTCTAGAGTATATGAAAGTGTGTATAGGTATGTACAACAACCTATACTTGAATGGTTACAGGCAAATTTATTGCTAGTCACCAAACCTAGAAAGAGCCCATCACATAAATATGTGATGGGATACTATTCAGCAATAAGAGAGGAAGAGATGACTGAGCAATGAAACAACATGGATTAATGTCAAAAACACTGTGACAAGTAAAAATCAGACGGAGAAGGCAAAGTGGCAGGTACAGGAGTACGTCATTCATACCTCTTTTGGAAGAATGTGTTGTAGGGGTCTTGTTTGACAGCCCCTGGCAGCCCCTTTGGATTTACCCTCAAAACCATTCATGTTACCTAAGAAAAACTCTTAAAATTTACTTTGGAGAAAATTAATAAGACTAATGGAGATTTATCATCCTGCATTTAGAAATAGAATAAAATATTCCATAAAAAAAAGTTTTCAAAAGGGCTGCTCTATTTTAATCCTATCCTATTCACTTTGTTGATGGAGGCATCCCCACCCTATGAGTATGGGGATGGCTGAACACACAACACTCAGCAATGGTGTAGAGACGGGTTAACGGAAGTTTATTAGTCCCATATACTCACAACCCAGGAGTGGAGGACATGGCACCTCACGCTGGTCCACGAGGGGTCACACTCAGGATCAGGGTTAACAACCAGGGAACGTGGGAGGCAGGCTTTCTATATTGAGAGGACTAAGTACTCACTGGTTCCAATGGGAGACGGTAACTGGCCTATCTGAATAGTTTCTCAGGCTGACAGGGCACGGAAACTCTAGGATACTCAGGGATAAGCGGGGACTATGCTTGGAACCCATGAAATGGAGGGTTGTTTGGGTAGGACACCTCATCAGTGGGACCAGAGTAGGGAGGAGAACTCATAGTAATGCCGTTCGAGGCTCTTCTGGTTCACCCAGATGCTGAGGTAACACATAATGTTGGGCCTTAATTTTAGGTCTTATACCACATGCACACAGTCACAAAGAAATCACATGTTTTCATTTATGCACTAATGCAGAGCTATGCATATATACGTGGGTATCTATTATGTATGAAACTAAATGATCAAAAAGAAAAAGATACAGCTCTCTGTCCATGCTGAACAGCTAATTTTGCTTTGCATATGGTAACAAACGAATGAGTGACAGTAATCTGATGGGGTTTAGGGCAGGTCTCCCCAAAATATGCCACTGTGGCATATTGATTATTTTAAATTCAAGGTTTTTTTTTTTAAGAAATAGCCAGTGCAAAATGGATAATCCGACTCCCCCTTCCCGCCCCCCCCCAAAAGCAGGAAATAAATCTCCCATGTGAATGGTACCTTCCCTGTACCAGGAGGTAGAGACATCCTAATCATCAGAGACACAGAATTCAGGGCCACAGAAGCCTATATAAACAAATCTTGTTATTTTTACTAATTTACTACACCAGTCCAAATTCTAAGTAATTGTAAAATTTCTTACTAACTGAAGCTTCCAAACACAAGTTTTCTTTGTCCTCTGAATTTCTCACAGATTTATGTTTCTCCGTCTAAAATGTATAAAAAAGCTGCATACATTGGTCATTTCTTTGGGTCTCAATTTTATTTTGGCCTCCATGCACACAAAATTAAATTTTCTCTTGGTAATCTGTCTCATGCTCATTTAATTCTTTGACCAGCCAGAAGACCTTGGGGAATAGAGGATAATTTTTCCTTCCCCACAAATCACCGCTGAGAAGTTAAGTTTCATCTTAATAATCAATTTATCTATGAGTTGGGGCTGGGTGGAGAGGTCATACAAGAACAAGAAGATGGTGTTAATTTTGGTTGTTCCATTTTGTATTTTGCCATCATTACAGAAGATAGGAGAAGGAGAACATTTTAGGGAGAAGACAAATTTCACATGGCTCAGTTTTAGATGTTTATTCAAGACATTCAAGTGGGGATGTCTGATAGTCTGTTTTTGTAAAAACTAACTGAATTAATTGTGTAAAGCACTTAGCATAGTTCCTGACACATAGTAACCATTTGAAATAGCAAGCATTTATACTTACAGTACAGGACATAAGTATGAACTAGACAAATACATTTGGCAGCTAACAATTGTACAGAATGGGTTAATCTTAGCCAGTATGGAGTGACTGCATGTTTATCTCTAGAGTTCCCTAGGGCACGGTACTGACCGTTAGCCAATCGATTAGAAGATAAATGGTATTTTATAACCATGGGTCACATCCTGTTTGGGCAGGATGTGACTGCCAGCTTGCTAACATGATCTAGTAATAATAATTGGATTATAATAATTCAATAATAATTCAGTAATAATAATAATAATAATTGCATCTGGTTTCAGCAGAGCCTGAGGGGTTCGAAGAGTTCAGGCTAATCACATAGGTTGACTATACCTACGAGACCGCTCAGTACAAGAGTAGCAGGCTTTGGACTTCTAGGTACCAAGAAGTTTCCCATATAGCTGGTGGTGAAGCTGGTGCACTTTGAAGACAAAGTTCATGTTGTGTAACCCAGTGGTGGGAGGGCAAGGAAGCGTGTGCCAGAAATATCTGGACCTTCTGCTACTGCAGTATCCTTTACTTGAGGTAAATGTTACTAGAGAATAAAGGTTTGAATCTTGTGAGTCCTTTTAGCAGCGAACAGTTAATTAACACAGCAACAGATGATACTGAAACCCTCGCACTGAGCAGAATTACAGTTTGAGGAGATCGAAAAGGCAAGGTTGGAGCTTTGAGGTACTTCAACATTTAATGCTGGGCAGGGAAGAAGGCATCTGGTGTCCTGTACATAACATCACAAGGTAAATAAGGCAGGTTTTGATATTCTTGTGGACAGGAGAAGAAATCCCAGAAAGAGAAATATTTTTAGTTTTCCAAGGCCGCACAACTAGGTGTCTAGACTCCTAATACTGGTTCCTTCAACTCCATTACATTGCTTCTTGATTAAAACTAGTCTTCAGAGAAGTTTTCTAGAGAAACCTTTGAAAAGTGCAAGAAAACCTTACAGAGGTTTTGTGGCTTTCCTGACCAGACGAGAGGTTAAAAAATAGAGTCTTTGGCTTCCTACAATTAGAATTTCTGAGACATTTCTGTCCAACAAGTTAAGTCTGTTGCTTCCTACAAGTTTGGTGAATCTTCATTTTTAGGATTTATTTTTTTAAATCAATTGAGACATCTCCACTACTGCCTAGAATAACCTCCTTTCCATCAAACTGCCTTTAAATGAGGCCATGTTATCTGCTTGTATTTGCTCCCTTTAGCACAATCTTGGAACATGGCGTGCCCTTAACACACCTTGAAATCATGTATTTTACAATGCTAGTGTTAGTGTAATTTGCTTTTTATAGCACATATATTGCTGAGTTAAATGTCACTTAAAAATGGATTCCTATTTTAAGAGCCACAAACTGTGGGCTAGGATGAAACTGAGCTCCGGGCAGCTCCTGACTTGGGAAGGCTCAGTAGCTCTTTCTGTCACTGAGTAACTTTCCTTTGCCAGTCCTCAAAATGTTGGGAGCTTTCTTCTATTCTGTAAATATCTTGATCCTGGAGGTCACACCCAATAGGCACGCATCACCTGGCATGACCATCAGTTCAGTGTCAACATTAGTATATTTAAAATGTCAAAAATATTTACAGTGAAACCAGTTATACATAACCTACATATTTATTTTTTCGGAAAAGGGCTTACATAACTATTTATAGGACACTTCTAACAAATTCCTTCAATATTTGAAAAATAAACGTATCCCTGAATTGATCAGTTTTTCACATCTGGACTTCTACTGAACCATACTTACATTTCTTTCTACTGAACTTAGTAAATATTAATGAACATTATGTGTATTCATCATTGTGCTCAATATTGGGTGTGTAAATTACATAGCATTTCAACATAATATAATATAGTTGGGGCTCAGAAAATACACTCCGGAAGCAGTGGATGAAAGGCAGACTCTGATCAAGTGCATAAAAAAAGAAATAGAGGAATAAGGGCCCTGTGATACTTCATTAATTCAAAATTACAACTGACCCCTGAACAACACAGGAGTTAGGGGCACCAGCTCCCATGAAGTAAAAAATCTGTGTGTAACTTTTGACTCCCCACAACTTAACTCATAGCCTACGGCTAACTAGAAGTCTTTACCAATAACAAACAGTTGATTAACACATATTTTGTATATGTATTACATACTGTATCATTACAGTAAAGTAAGCTAGAGAAAAGAAAGTGTTATTAAGAAAACCAGAATGAAAAGAAAGTGCATTTATAGCACTGAAGTGCATGTATTGAAAAAAGTCTGCATGGCCTGCATAGTTCAAACCCATGTTGTTCGAGGGTCAACTGTACTTATTAAACATTATTACAGGAGATCCTCAGAACAATCCTATGTTAGGTGTCAATATCTCTGCTTAGAGATGGGATTACTGAGACACCAACACCATAAGCTTACTTGGCCAGTGATTGATGTGATCAGAACCCAGATCATCTGGCTACAAAGCCCGCTCAGAACCACTGTATTTGTCTTCACTGACACATTAACTAACGACTTCTTCCTCACTTGTGTTGAAAGTTTCCATCGTTTACCCTTGACCTCTGGTTTCTGGGATCCTCTACTTAACATGATTTCCCAGTACAAGTCTCCCTGATCTCCCTAGCTCCCCTGTCATGCTGACGGCTGTTTCCTGACCATCCCTCTTGGATACACTTCTAGTGCAGGACATTCGGGTCTAAATTCTAGCTCTTTATCTTCCCTCTTTATTTCCCTTTTTCTGTGTCCTGGAATTGCAATCTTCGTCACCTTTGATACTTGAACTTTCATCTCCATTCTCCACCCCCATGATCACTAATCTGGCAAATCCTGCTAATTCCTCCGTCACTACAAATGCCTGGAAGTTCAAAGAGACTAGGATGTCTTAACTACGAGATAAGCGTGTTTGATTCCTTTGATTGAAGGAAACGCTCTTGTGTGGAGTAGGATAATAATAATACCTATTCACAGGATTTTTGTAAAAACTAATGAATTAATTGTGTAAAGCACTTAGCATAGTTCCTGACACATAGTGAGCATTCTAAAAATGTAAAATATTAGTTCTAGCATTAATATTCTTGAATCCATTGCATGGTATTTTTAAGCATGCCAAATCTGTATTTTCTGAAGATTATTCATTTCCTCTAAATGTCATAATGTATGTAAAACTAGCTAGCTTGGTACATAGTTTTCACTATGTGTTCATTACTGCCCTGCCCCAATCTAGACCTCTGGGGTCTAGATTCTAGGATTCTGTGTTAAAAATGTATATTATTTATGGGGGCGCCTGGGTGGCGCAGTCGTTGGGCATCTGCCTTCGGCTCAGGGCATGATCCCGGCGTTGCGGGATCGAGTCCCACATCGGGCTCCTCGGCTGGGAGCCTGCTTCTTCCTCTCCCTCTCCCCTGCTGTGTTCCCTCTCTCGCTGGCTGTCTCTCTGTCACATAAATAAATAAAATCTTTAAAAAAATGTATATTATTTATGTAGAGATTTGTATGTTAAGCAAGTGAAAATGCTCAATAAAATACATTGAGATTAAATATATGCAGAACCATATAACTCTTGATATTTGCTTTCTCAGAAGTTAAGTGTGGCTATTTCAAACAAAGATCTTTCAGCTTTCATCTTTTCTCTTCAGTGAGGTTCTGTGTCTCTTCTTATGGAAGCGTCACTTGTGCGTGGACTCCTCTGTGTGTGGTGATGGTCAATGCACTTGGGACCAGCCTCGTGCCACCAGAAGTCTGAGGGTTAATGCATGAAAGGCACTGTATTGCATTTACAGGTACCACGCATGGAATGACACAAATAGATTATAATGGAAAAAAAAGACGGAAAAAATAGAAATAAATAAATAAAGAAGCACTATATAGAGATTCAAGTTTTGGAAAGAGGGCAACTTTGCAACAAAAGAATACAGTTAAGAATAGTTCTTCCTACACTGCTTCCTGCTTGGGCTTCATCTGCTCTTCAAGGAACATGACTTTAGTGAAGCCCCAGTTGAGAAGATTTTGAAATGTAGTTCCCATGGCAACAGGCTCTGAGGTGACATAAATCCAAAGGAACTTTTCTTGGTTGTTCTATCATCCAAACAAGAATCGTCTACGGCTCCTAGAGAAAAGTCAACTTTTAATGAAGCTTGGGTCTTCTCTGCTGTCTGTGCCCCATGGAGCCCTTTTCCTGTGGGTCTTATTTCAGGTTTGTAATAATGATTTATTTTCTTTAATTGTGAGTTGACTACAGTAGCAATGAGAGCAGGGATTGGGATTTATTGTAATCACCACAGCAGTGGCAAATTTCTAAGTGCAAGATTTGTGCTTCAGGCCTTGAGTGATTAAATATATATCCCTCGTGTGAAGGATAGGCAAGCAGTGGGAATGCACAAATGTCATCCAATACTCACACAAGAAGACATGCACACACATACAGGACTGATATAGGAGTTGTAATTAGCTTGCCAAGTGGAGGACAGATAGCTGCCAAAGCGATTCTGATTATAAACCCACAGCAGGATGACAGCAGCTGCCCCATCCCCGCCAAAATGCACCTCTCATCAATTGAGTGCTGTTTCAAATCTCATAGAGATCTATTTTTTTTGGTTGTAGAATTTAACATCATTAAAAAAATAATTCCTGGAAGAGGGTGTGGCATGTGGATGATCCCCAACAAGTTCTTCATGGACTGTGTCGATGAATTTGTGAGATCTTTCCTGAGAACTGCTTTTGACAATCAAAGGCAGAGCAAGCATTAGGACTGTGCATGTTTGGGGAAGAGGAATTTTTGCCAAGACTAGAAATGGGCACAGAAAGAGAAGCTTGGAGGCTGTAAAGGAAACCTCACCTGACTTCATAATTTGGCCTTTGTGGTGTGGTTATTTGAAGAATAGGTCATCCATGGTGGGACGGGAAGTAGGGACAGGTGGAATCCTCAAGGATCCTGATCCTGTTTGTGGATTAAGTTATGTTGAAGAGCTGGGTCTTAGGTAAAGTTTTGAAGAAAAAACATTATTTACAAATTTATCTTATTTCTAGCAATCAGCTCTCTTCTTCCTCCCTATATTAGCAACTCTCTTGCCCCTTTCAGGCTCATCTAGTTCTTAGAAGCTTTTCTCCCCCTCATTCCCTCCCAAAATGATATATATTTTATGTATGTTCTACGTATGTTTCCTATAACATTTATCGAGGCTCTTCCATGTGTCAGCCTCTTTGCCCTACAGGCTCTTCCATTTTATGATTTAATTCAACCCTCACAACAACTTTATGGATTATTATCATTATCCCCATTTTACAGATGAGGAAGGTTGAGAATCTGAGATTAACAAAAGTTTTGTGAGCTGTTGCAAGCCAGCTTTGATATTTGGTTTTAAAGATATACACATGAATAAACCTAGCTCCTACCTGCCACAGCTCTGGGAAGTATACGGTGATCACAAAGACAGCAAAACAATGTGAGGAGAGTGGCAGATCTAAGGATAAGCCACTATAGGACTTTCTGGCTAATCTGCCAGAGGGTATGAGCTGGTAATGATTTGAGATCCTATTTTTTTTGGGCATTTTGGCATTTTGCTAGGGCATATTCAAGACATACAAATTCTCTGGAACATGGAATTTCTTTTTTTTTTAATGTTTTTTTATTATATTATGTTAGTCACCATACAGTACAATTAGTTTTTTTTTTTTTAATTTTATTTTATTATATTGTGTTAATCACCATACAGTACATCCCCAGATTCTGATGTAAAGTTCGATGATTCATTAGTTGCGTATAACACCCAGTGCACCATGCAATACGTGCCCCCCTCCTTACTACCCATCACGAGTCTATCCCATTCCCCCACCCCCTCCCCTCTGAAGCCCTCAGTTTGTTTCTCAGAGTCCATAGTCTCTCATGCTTCA
>NC_048225.1:19638467-19689016 GCF_002007445.2 Ailuropoda melanoleuca | reverse complement strand
ATTGAGGAAGACATAAAAAGATGGAAAAATATTCCATGCTCATGGATTGGAAGAATTAACATAGTTAAAATGTCCATGCTACCCAGAGCAATCTACACTTTCAATGCTATCCCGATCAAAATACTGAGGACATTTTTCAAAGAACTGGAACAAATAGTCCTTAAATTTGTATGGAACCAGAAAAGGCCCTGAATCGCCAAGGAACTGTTGAAAAGGAAAAACAAAGCTGGGGGCATCACAATGCCGGATTTCGAGCTGTACTACAAAGCTGTGATCACAAAGATAGCATGGTACTGGCACAAAAACAGACAAATAGACCAATGGAACAGACTAGAGACCCCAGAAATGGACCCTCAGCTCTTTGGGCAACTAACCTTTGATAAAGCAGGAAAAAACATCTGGTGGAAAAAAGACAATCTCTTCAATAAATGGTGCTGGGAAAATTGGACAGCTACATGTAAAAGAATGAAACTTGATCACTCTCTCACACCATACACAAAAATAAACTCCAAATGGATGAAAGACCTCGATGTGAGACAGGAATCCATCAAAATTCTAGAGGAGAACATAGGCAGCAACCTATATGACATTGGCCAAAGCAACCTTTTTCATGACACATCTCCAGAGGCAAGAGAATCAAAAGATAAAATGAACTTATGGGACTTCATCAAGATAAAAAGCTTCTGCACAGCCAAGGAAACAGTGGAACATGGAATTTCTGGTACTTGATAAATTTAGTGACTCATATTTAGTTTCCTGACCTGGAACCAAACAGGTTTGGGTGAGGCTGCTTCCTCTCAGGTGGAGTAGGAGTATTTTGGTCAGACTTGCTCCAAATACTATCTTAGAAGCACCTTAGCTGAGGTTTCCATAAAAAGCTATGCTGGGGACAAGGACTTGTGTGCACGGAGCTTATTTTGGGAAGTGATCTCAGGGAAGAGGAAGAGTAAAGTAGGGGAGGATGGGAAGCCAACCCATGGTGGGCTACTGAGCCCTGATGGGAATTTCCCTTGATGGGAAATTCACAATCAATCCCTCTGAAGCCCCTTTGAGTATCAATGAAGAAAGAAACACTGGAGACACAGAAGAGCAGAGCATTTATCCACTGACTCCCAAGGGGGGTTATCTCCTTCACACTTCCAGGTTTGCACATGCACCAGAGCAGCTGGGTGCATTCTGGCAGACAGTCTGTGTGTGGTGGCGGGGACATCTTAGGGCAGAAAGCAGGAGAAAGTGGCGCAGCTGGTGGACTGTGCTCTTCGACTGCAACTGCATGCAGCCAGCTGCCACGGCAACAGAAGAAGCCAAAAAGATGGACTGAAATGAGGCAGAAACAATGTCCAACACAGAGAGCCTGGTGATGGGATTTGAACTCAGGGCTTTGTAAACATGTTTAGAGTGCAGGGTAGATGACACCATGACTATGAAAGGCAGAGGCCAGCCACAGTACGTGATTTGTTATGTGCTAAAACATTTAGAAAGGCCTTTTGCTCCATTTACCTCTTTCTTGTTCTGAAAGTCCATCCTTTGTCACTTTTCTTATTGTGGCGCTTTGAGTTAAAGCATCTTGCCTGAATTAAAAGATAGAACATTGCCTAGAGGGACTACTGTACCAAGTCATTGACACCCAATAGCCTATTAGACTGATTGGTCTTCCTCAGCACACCTGATCAGGCCATTTCTCTGTTCAAAATGTTCCATGGATTCACACTGCATATACATTTCTTAGCATTTAAGTTTCTCCCCACTATGATGCTGGGGTGCTATTCCAGGTTTGATGTCCAATTATGTCCTTTACTTGTAGTCTGAATTGTAGTCAACCAAATCAAAGACTGGGTAGGCTTCTCCTGGGATAGGCTGAAAAACTCCTCCAACTGGAAAAGTTTGAGATTCATGTTTTATTCCAGCCTCTACCACCAACCAGCTGTGTGACTTGCTGGGCTTCAGTTTTTCTGTCTGGAAGATGTAGGGTAGGACGGTTAGATCCGTGAATTCTAAACCTGGCTAAATATCCCCATCACTAGGGATAGATTTAGAAGAAAAAACAGATGATAAAGTCTTACTTCTGGAGATTCTGATTTATTATGTTTAGATTGGAGTAGCAGAATATGTACTTTTAATAATGCACAGATTTATCTGACTCAGTTGTATAGCTAGATTTGTGAACCACAGGACTAGGTGACTTTTAATATTGCTTCAAATCTATGAGACACCAAATGTTTGAATTAGCCATCACTGAGCTCAAGCAAGGCTCTGAGAGACTGGGGCACAGTGGGGTAACTTCTGTCATGAGGGAGAGTTAGAAAATGAACAAAGTAAGCAAAACAGGGAAAAAAACATTGGTGGGCCTGGTGGGAAGAAGAGGGGTCAAACTACAAGGCCATGAGAGTCAGCATGAGGGCACTGAGAGCCTCCTGAAAAAGAGCTGACAGGATGGAGGACAGGGGCCATCAAGAATTCCAACAATTTAGCAATTTTGGAAAAATATGTTCTTAACGGACAAGTTTTTCTCTTTATTGCCAAGCTCAAATTCCAAGAGATCACAGGGAGGCTCTGTTTCTCCTTGGACTAGATATTATGCAATTTCTGTGATAAACTGAAATTTAAGTGGTGTATGGAATGCCCTTCTCTGAACTTGAACAGCATTTTATTTCTACCTTTTCTGGATCCTATCATGTTTTTTCAACAAAATAAGTTTGGTGTGTTCTAGCTTATGTTTTCCAGGAGATTGTCAAACCCCTGAGAGCAAGGACCCTGCTTATGTATTTCATTATCTCCCACAGGAAGAGGTTAAACACAATCATTAAGAATACCGGATTTATCACTCTAAAATGGGAGCGATAAAACCTAGTTCATAGGATTTGGGGGAGAATTAAAAGTAAGTGTTGTATATGAAATGGTATTGGATTCTGGCCTGCGAGAGTCAGTACAGAAGTGCTAGGACAGGAAGAGTGTTTGGTATATATAGTAAGTGCTCAATAAATGGTAAGCTATTATTTTTGCACAATATTTTGCATTTTTCTGAGTAGATGCTAACTGAACAAATAATGTTTCTAAAAGCCCAATCAAATATTATCAAGGGTACAAGAAAATATTCCTTTTTTTTAAAAGTTAGTTTCTAGGGTTGTGATCCCAAGGGAACCTGACTTTCTACTTCTAATCAGGTCCCCAGATTCATAAATCCAGAATAAAACTGCTCAGTCTCCTGTCGCCAGATGGTACTGATTATAGGCAAAGACGCTGTCTTCCTTCTACAAACTGGAAAACAGCCTTGGGGCAAAGCCTCCATCATATAACAACTTCTTTAGCTCAGAACAAATTCTAAGGCAGTCCAAATTTTGATCCTTCAAACAGGACAGGAGCTCAAATGGTCTGTGCTTAGTTCCTTTATCTGCGTTAGCACCAGAGCCATTTATCTGTCTGAACAATCGTGGACAAGAGTTGGATTGAAAGGTACATCACTGAGGCTCTAGGCTGAAGGAGGGTGAGTGACTGAATCTGGGCTGAACTTTATTTAAGTCCCCAACCTCAGGTAGTAAAGGCTTTGGGAAAGACTACCTCCCTTTTCTGCTCTGTCTGGGGTGACCATGGGGTGGAAAACTCCAGGCACAGTTGGGCTGGCTCCAACCTCTGAGAGGACTCTCTCCAGATACTGGCCTCGGGTTTTATAATCTTGAGCAGAAGTTGGAGTTGAAGGACACAATAAATGGACCAAAGTAAAGACGTGGGAGACTCCTGAGCTCATCTTTGAGACCATTCTTCCCAGCAGCATCTGCCCTCACCATGGAGAAAGGTCCATCCTCCAGAGGGTGCTCCAGTGGCAGAGTCCTTAGGGGGCCATGAGAACAGACCCACAGGCATCTTGAGAGGCCTTTCTGCTGAAGTTCAAAATCTCTCTGTGTGGATCCAGTTGTCAAGAATGGGAGGTGACTGGGAGGAGAGAGGGGGGTCTCTATCTTTTTCTCTCTCTTTTTTTCTCTCTCTCTCCCCCTCTAAGTGTCTCTTTCCCCTTGTTCCCACAGAATGCCTTTAATAAGAATGGGACCTGAGAACTCCTCCGTGACACAGTTTATCCTCGCAGGCTTAACCAACCAGCTGGGACTCCAGATTCCTCTCTTCTTCCTGTTTCTAGGTTTCTATGTGGTCACCGTGGTGGGGAACCTGGGCCTGATAACCCTGATTGGGCTCAATTCTCACCTACACACCCCCATGTACTTTTTCCTCTTCAACTTGTCCTTCATAGATTTCTGCTATTCCACTGTTATCACGCCCAAGATGCTGATGAGTTTTGTCTTGAGGCAGAACATCATCTCCTATGCAGGGTGTATGACTCAGCTCTTCTTCTTTCTTTTCTTTGTTGTCTCTGAGTCCTTCATCCTGTCGGCAATGGCATATGACCGCTATGCCGCCATCTGTAACCCACTGGTGTACATGGCCACCATGTCTCCTCAGGTCTGCCTACTCCTTCTGTTGGGTGTCTATGTGATGGGGTTTGCTGGGGCAATGGCCCACACAGCATGCATGGTGAGACTGACCTTCTGCGCCAACAATCTGGTTAACCACTACATGTGTGACATCCTTCCTCTTCTTGAGCGTTCTTGCACCAGCACCTATGTAAATGAGCTGGTAGTTTTTGTTGTTGTGGGCATCGATATTGGTGTGCCCACAGTTACCATCTTCATTTCTTATGCCGTCATCCTATCCAGCATTCTCCGTATTCATTCTACCAAGGGCAGGTCCAAAGCCTTTAGCACCTGCAGCTCCCACATAATCGCAGTTTCTCTCTTCTTTGGGTCAGGGGCGTTTATGTACCTCAGACCATCCTCTCTTTTACCTATGAATCAGGGGAAAGTGTCCTCCTTGTTCTACACCATCGTTGTGCCCATGCTCAACCCACTAATCTATAGCTTGAGGAATAAAGACGTCAAAGTTGCTCTGAAGAAAACATTGAGCAAAAAACCATTCTCTTGAGAAAGGGGTAATACTTAGGAAAGGGCCTTTTTCCATTACTTATATTATTCAGGTTCTGTTGGTTACTTGGAAGAAATTTTAATTCTTTCTCAAAGAAGTTCATCCTTCCCATTTTATGCATCCTTTAATTTAAGAAGATTCTTAAAACTATAGGGTACTCATTTTTAGTGGACCATAAGGATAATTTAATCCAGTTCTCTCATATTTCTGAGAATAGATACAGTTTATATACCTTCTCCAAAGTCAATCAGTTTTCAGCCTATTAGGATGTAGGTTTTTTATTTCTTTTTTTTCCCTTTTTTTAAAAAAATTAACTTTAATTAGCCAACATACATCATTAGCTTTTGGTGTAGTGTTCAATGATTCATTAGTTGTGTATAACACCAAGTGCTCATCAGTAGGCTTTTGATTTTTAATACTAGTTGCTTTCCACTATGGTTCACTTTCTTCCTTCATCAGCACTGGAAGATTTCATTTCAAATGTGAACTGATCTAGGATGTTAAGATCTGGTTCTATCTACAGAAATTTCATGCAACTTTTCAAGGGCTAATTTTAAATACCACATTTTTGCAAAGAAGGTAGGAGGTATAAAACTTTGTTGAGATGGTCTTGGCTAAATGACCAAATTCTTTAAGAATTTTGCAGAGTATTTGGGGGAAGTATGCTAGGGCCCAGATAGTAGCAAGCGTGGTAGCTCCTAAGACAGTGGTGTGGAGTTTCAGGGACTTGGACTTTAAAGGATTTGCTCATGCTGACTGGATGACCTTATAGAAAATGCCAAGGTTATGAAGTACAGGATTTGGGCATTTTTTTTTACATACAATCATTTCATTGTTTCAAATTGTGCTTTTAAAACCTGGGTGGAGAAGTCCGGAGCTCAGGTTGGTCAGCTAAAAATCTGGAGAATATTTCAGAACCATAGAGGAGACCTTGTGTTACAAGCCGGTAATTAGGTTAGGACCACACAGCAGCCAGTCAGCAGAGGAAATGACCACTGACTGTTATGGAACTATATGTGACAGAGACTATGTGAGGTATTCTCTGTGTGCTCTCTAAATCAACTCTCTGTTCCTTTGTGCCTTACTTCAAGTCCTGGGAGGCATTCTCTAATGGATTTTGTCAATGGGCTCCCTGACCCTCTGGTTTCTTCTGGTTGGGTTAAGCCAATGGCAGCAACAGGAGAGGAAATCAGAGGACAAGTGGAGCATGATATTGTGATATTTATTTCCCTGACTTCCCTCCAGGGGGCTTCAGTAACTGCCTATTTCTTAGCTGTCTACAGTAACTGCTCCTTCGTCTCTTCATGCGAAGGGGTGGTAATGCTGCTGCTGTTAGCTTCTGCCAACCTTCTGTGGTTCCTCTTAACCACTCTTTTGCCTGCCCCCATGCAAACAGTACCCTTGTTATGTTTTTCAATTATTTTGTTTCAGGTGGTCATCTGTTTTCTGTTGGGACTCTGATTGACACACCTTCCAGTAAAGGGTGGAAAGATTATATAATTTAGGTTTGTAAATCCACAGCCTAATGGTACTGTGTGAAGGGAGGTAGAGTTGTTTTTTGGTTTAAAATAAAATTATAAGTGGTAAATATTTCTTTTGAGAAGCAATGATATATGAAAGGCTCTGAAAATACTTTTGATTTATGAGATTCTTTTTAGGAAAATTCTCTTCTAATTGTAAAAATGGAGTCTGGATGGATATATAGTTATATCTTTTGGGAAGGTACAGGTCACTAGGGGTGAATTCAAAAGAATAAAAATGGAACCAGGGAACTGTGTTTAGATGGCACAGAACATAGGACCATCATAGAATTGAGATGACTTGGATGGGGAAAGGAGAAGAACAGCAGAGAGACTCAGAAAAAGCAGACTAGGGACTTGGGGGGGGGTGTCAAATTTGAACCCTAGCTTTCACTCAGCAGCTATGTGACCTCACAAAAGTTACTTGATGTCTCTTTCTCTTTAAAACCATTTCCACAGGATTATTAAGGGAATTATTTCTCTTTCTACATTATACATTTCTGCCTTCTTTCTACATCCCATCTACAGTGTGTATTTATTTGTATATTGACTGGGTAGTATATATTCATGGTATTTATAATTATTACCAAAAATACTCAGTGTGCGGTGCCTGGGTGGCTCAGTTGGTTAAGTGTCTGCCCTCGGCTCAGATCATGATCCTGGGGTCCTGGGATCAAGCCCACATCCCTGCTCAGCGGGAAGCCTGCTTCTCCCTTGCCCTCTGCCACTTCCCCTTTTGTGCTCTCTTACTCTCACTCTCCCAAATAAATAAATGAATACAATCTTTTAAAAAAATACTCAGTGAAAGGAAGTCTCCCTTTACTGAATTTCCTGGCCCTTTTGTACCTTCTCCAGGGTCTGTCACTGTCGCTTGTTGGTTGTATGTTTTAAGACAGTCTTTTTATGCACAGTGCTTATGTAAGCCAAGATGCAAGAGGGAGTTCCTCAGGTTAGAGGGCTGAAAGCTATCAGCAGAAGAAGGACAAAAGCAGGGAAGGAATATGTTTTGTTTTGCAGAACCAGTGGCTCCTGACAAGGAAACCCAGGCTAGGTGTTTCCCCTGATAGCCCCTTGCATAAGCCAGTCTGAGCTGGTTTGGAGCTAAGGACTGGTGCAGAAGCCCCCCAAGTTGACCTGAGGTTACCTTTAACTCATTATAATACTAAGATCTCTTATGGGCAGACTTTTCTACTGTATTTTGAACATATGATGGATGCACTAGCATGTTGACACACCAGGCATGTGCAATTAAACCAAAGTGCCTAAGTAATAAAATATGTATTAAGTTCCTCCTTACTGTATAGGCAAGATCCCTGTCCCTGCCCCCTAATCCGATGAATAAAAGCTTCCTCTACTAACCCCACAGGAAGACAGTGCATTGAGAGCTATCTTCCTGTCCCCTTACTTGTAACAAGTAATAAAAAGTTCTTTGCTTTCAACACTTCCTTGAATTGTGTTCAATTCAGTGCACCCCACGTAGTGAACCTCTTGAGTTTGGTTATACCTGCACATACATACACACAATCTTGTCCTTGTTCTCAAAGTTTATGAGCAGCTGCTTTAAAATGTATCTACCAAGGAAATCTAATTCGCAAAGGAGGGAATGAACGGTTGTTACTGGATAGATAAATGAATAAAAAAGCAGAAAAATGTATATGAAGGGTTGTGGGTGGCCAAAAAGAGGCAGAAAGGCACACTCTGAAAACAAGGGAGTGCTGGCTCTAGTTACATAAGTGTGCATCCCAAGACACAGCTCACAGAATTTGTTTTTTCTGATCTCTTGCTTCCAACTTGATTTTTTAAAAAACATTTTATTTATTTATTTGACACAGAGAGAGAGAGAGGGGAGCGGCAGGAATAGGGAGAGGGAGAAGCAGACTCCCCACACAGAAGGGAGCCCGACATGGGGCTCGATCCCAGGACCCTGGGATCATGATCTGAGCCGAAGGCAGACATGTAACTGACTGAGCCACCCAGGCACCCCCAGCTTGATTTTTATGATTGCATAAAATTCTAGTATATGGATGTATTATAACTCATTAAAATTTTTCGACTACTGTATGTTATTTTTGTTTTTCCAAATTATAAACAATGCTTAAGAGACTTATTTAATAACTCTTTGAGTTTTCCCCTAATTAGGATACATTTTTAGACAGGGAATTACTGAATGACATAAGAATATTAAATATTATTTCAAAATTCCTTCTTTAAAGTGTATCTCAATTTATACTCTCACTAGTAGTATAAACATTCTCAGATGGTCTACTCTCGGCCAGATTCTGTACTAATAAGGGTGTCACTCATCATAACTGATTACCTTTAATTTTGATAGTGATGGTGTTTGTATTATTGTCTTCTTTTATATCTTTTATTCCTTTTTGCCTCATAAACTACTTGCGTCATCTGAATGGATAAAGAAGAGAAAAGCAGGAGCAAAATCGATAATGTTTTCTACTGCCTTCTTTTTCTTTCTTACATATTCCCTGTAGGGGAGGGAAATAATTTTCTCTCTATCCTCCTTCTAGATTGTTGGCTGAGACTCCCCTGTGATAAAAGATTGATTAACAGGAGAAAAAACAAACTTTAATAACATGTATACCTCCTATATACATGGAAGATACTCAGGAAAAATGGCCTAAGCCATCACCTTAAATACCATCTCCAGCTAAAGACAGAAGATGTTGGGGGAGGTGGGAAGGTTATCAGGCAAAGCACAGTAAATGTAGGTACTGTTGTTATGGAGATTTAAGCTGCTACCTTCTCCACTGATAACAGTTAATGCAGATTTAGTCATCACCCTCTTCTTGGTGCAGAGGGGGAGACAGCCTTACAAATGGAGATTTCCCTTATTAATATAAATCTTCCTCACAAAGAGGCAACATTTGCCCAGTTTCCAGAGCTTCTTCTATGCCTTTGTTTTCTTAAAAATAATCAGAGTAAGATAATCCTTATGCCAAAGAGACACATTTTGGGGTGGCAAATTCTGCTCCACTTCATCCCTTTGTTTCTTAAATGGTTTTTTTCTTGGCTTCATCATAACTCTGGTAATCTGTTTGGTCCAAGGAAGGGAAGATACTCTGGAGCTTTCCCTTTGTGATAATCTATTGTGAGGTGTCTTTCTGGAATATCTTTCTTCCACCTCTCTGTCTCTTTCAATGTCTGTGCTCTGTATTCTCATAGCACCCTGCACTTAACTTATTAAGTGTTGGTCAAAATATAGGGCCACTGCTCATTTACTTTTCTGCATACACTTACACTACAAATCAGACTGTAAGTTTTGTGTGAGCAGGGTCCCTGGTGTCCATTTTGATATATCCTCTATATCTAGTAGCTGCAGCAGAAACAGACCCTACCTTCGATTTGTAAATCCCAACTTTCCACTCCTTTTTATGGTCAAGAGTAGTGTTGTATAAAATGGTTAACCTAAGCAAACTCTAAATCACATCCAATTGAACACTGGCTCTGAAAGCAATTTTATAAAATACCAACAATTGTGCATTCACTCTGAACTCTCCATTTTCACTCATATCCCAGAGACAACACACCAAAGAAAAATTTGTACAATGAAAAAAAAATGAATCATTCATGTATGAAGCTCCCATTTTCCCCAAATAATAGACTAAGCCTGAAAGATTGTGTTCAAAAGATAAATTAGAAAAAAGTCACCAAGACATAGTCTGATCCTTCCTTGTTGATTTTGCAGGGCACAGTACTGCTTTCCTTCTTCTTTACTGTCACAAATGAATATATTCTATATCCAGTCAGACTGACTTCTGGGGACATTTGACAATACAGTTTTTGGAATTTTGCTAGTTCCTAGCAGTTTTACTGAGAAAAATTACTACTTTTCCCTTTGTAATTAAAGTTCCGAAGAGATACTTTGAGACTGTGAAATGCCTTATTCCTTTTCAACTTCTCACACACCAGTTTTAGCATCCATTGATAATTCTTGCCTGAATCAACATTACTCTGATGGTTGAAAAGTGGAGATTTTCTAACTCCATGTACCCTTCATTATTGTTAGTTGGCACTTTGTCAGGAAGAACCTTTCCTTGTGTATTTATTTATCCATGCACTCATTCATCTGTTTATTCATTCATATTATTGTGGACTCAAGCATTCCAATTTTATCCACTGGGTTATGATTCATTATTGTCATTGCTTACTTTGATGCTCAGATTAATCCAGTGGGAGACTTTTCATACTAGTTCCTATGTTCTTTTAATATGCCTCTATTAGATTTTGGGTACTTTGTTTCTTTAGAGCAAAGCATATGTTTCAGGCTGATTTTATACCTTCCCTGCCCCAGCATTGGTTCTATTTAGAGACAAATGGTGTTTAAAACAAAATATGAATGGTAGGTGGAATGAGCTGTATTTAGTATAATTCTGCAAGTAGATATTTAATGAGAGAATATTCATGCTTATAAAATATTCATTCATATGTTTTTCCCTTGAGGATACCTGTCTGTACACAATTGGTAGGCCTGGTCTCTGTGAATGAGCCAATGCTCTGTGTCCCAAAGTCCATTAGCCCTGAGTGTCATCTGTGGTCCCCTTCTCACTACTTTTTATCAACTCACATGACAATATCCTCAGGTCCCCTTCAGTGATTGGTGAGACCCCATGAAAGGAAGAAGTGGGGCCTGGACTGAGAAGGGAAAAATGTCCCGAGACTCTTGTCCACACAATCTGATTTTGATGCCATTCACTCTAGCTTCCTTAAAGATAGGACTCCTTGTCCCATTTGCTTCCTTCCTTCATATTGTATCTTGCTTGCAGTGACTACATTTCCCCTTTTATCCTAACTTTCCAGACTTGTATGACTTGAGAATGAAGGTGGACAAGAGTTTCACACTTAAAAGACTCATGTTTTTCAAGTCCCAATAATGACATTGTGGAAACTTCATGTCCTTTGGACTTCACATACAAGTTCTCATTTAATCTTCTCTACAAGTTAAGGAACTTGCTTAAGATTGTATTAGATACTAAGTGGTGGAGTAAAGAACTGAATTTACACTGTCTGATTCTAGAGCCCATACTCTTAACACTTTCTGCCTTCCAGAGGTTCCGTCTGTGTGTGTAAGAAATAGCACATATATTCATCTTGTGTAATGTCCAAGTTTCTGCTGCCTTTGAGCTGGGTAAGTTCATACATTCACTCTTATTTAGAAAAATTTGCTGAAAAGATATGTCAAGAGAAATACCCTAAAGATTTCTTGCCTTATTTATTGCATTGAACTAATAGGGTCAGTAATATAAATATGTGTGGGACCTGCTGAACTACTGTAACATTGACTGTGCAGTGATAAATTTAGAAAATGCTTATTTGAGGTTATATACCAAACCTCAACCTGGTGATCTAACACATGCAGAGAATTTTATGCCTGGCAGATATAGAAAGTGCTAAATAAGTGTTGAACAAATTCTTAGTGAGACCTTAAAATATTAAATTGTGCAGTGTTTTTTTTTTAAAGATTTATTATTTATTTGAGAGAGACAGAAAGAGGGAGACAACGCACAGTGGGAGGGGCAGAGGGAGAGGAAGAGAGAATTCCAAGCAAACCCTATGCTGAGCACAGAGCCCCACACGCAGGGCTTGATCTCATGACCCTGAGATCACAAACTGAGTTGAAACCAAGAGTTGATTGCCTAACCAACAGAGCCACCCAGATGCCCCTGCAATGTTCTGTTTTTAATTTAATTTTAAAAATATTTTTTCTTAAATTTGCAAAAGTAATGCTCAATTACTATAGGGATATGTAAAAGTAGAGATAAGCAAAAGATTAAAAAAAATCCATGATTCTACTACCTAGAGAAAACTACTCTTACAATTTTAGTATATATTCTTTCAGAATATTGTGTGTGTGTGTGTGTAGTTTTAATGGCTTAGACCATTTTGCAAAAACTATATACACACACACATACACACATATTTTATATATATATATGTATACACACACACACACAGACAGATGTGATCATATTAAGTACAACTTTGTGACTTCATTTTTCATTCTGTAACGTATTGTAAACAGCTTTCCATGTGATTAAATTTTCATCAAAATCATTATTTTCAATGACTATATTCATTGTATTTAAAACTAAAAGATCAGTGGAATGATGCAAAATGTTTGTTTGCTGCACAGAAATACATTGTTTCCTTCTCCCAAAGAGTTTTTTTTTTTTTTAAAGATTTTATTTATTTATTTGACAGAGATAGAGACAGCCAGCGAGAGAGGGAACACAAGCAGGGGGAGTGGGAGAGGAAGAAGCAGGCTCATAGCAGAGGAGCCTGATGTGGGGCTCGATCCCAGAACGCCGGGATCGTGCCCTGAGCGGAAGGCAGACGCTTAACCGCTGTGCCACCCAGGCGCCCCCCAAAGAGTTTAACAGTGATGTGTTCATCTGATGATCCTAAATTCCTCTTCTAAATTCTAAGAGTAGCTTTGTCTTTGATTTATTTTAGTGTCGACTCTGCATATTCCTCCCACTACCTGAGTTCAGTTTTCCTGGTCTCCATCCTTCTTCTTTATCTTTTTATCAAAAGTCAAAGGCAAGTCTAGACATTCTAGCCTCATTTATGCTTTATACTTCTCTTTCCCTAGGGAAGAAGTCTCTACATCCCAGGCAGGTAAATAAAGAAGCAACCCTATCTCTTCCCTTTATCCTCCCCACTTTAACCCAAAGGAAAGGGATTGTTTATAGGATTGATGAGAAATTGGGAGAATGAACTTAAGTGGCTCAGTGTGGCCAAGCCCCCTTTGTATGGCCCCTAGCCCCATTTCTGGTTAGGACAGGCACATTTTCAGGATTCCCATTCATTTCTTCCATCTGTTACCTTTCTCTTTTATAAGAGAATACCAACTGTTGTCCAGCTTGGTTTAGACCTGTATTAATTAATTTAGTCTGTGAAGTGCCATAGGGAATTACAAGGTCCTACTGTACATTCAAGCTGGGTCTTTCAACTTTATCAGCAATAAAGCTTGATTTTTTTTCTGACTTCTGTGTCTAATTTCTCAATTGATTCTGGAATCAGAAGTGGAAGAGACTGATGATTTATTACCACGAACCCTTCCCGACTATCTCCCATCCCTCCCTGCTATATATACGATAATTCAAGTCTCAATATCATTTACCATTCTCCAAATTTGTAGTACTTTTTTTCCCCTCTGATGGTCTTTTAATTTCTTTTTGTGATTCCTTTTGCTCAGAATGTCCTCCTGATTTTCTCTGCTGGTAACCTTCTACTTATACTCAAGCCTAATAGCCATGCATTTCTAAAACCATATCATAAAACAGATTGTATATTTCCATAGTAACAATGTAATAATTGGAGAATGCTTCTGAATAAAGATCTAGCACAAAATAACCTGTTAAAAAACCCAAAGATATACTTTCTAGAATACTCTATAATGATTTTTTTTTAGGGGAAAATCATTTCCCAAGTTTTAAAAAGTGTGCAAAAAGCTATTCCAGGTATTGATTTCATATGAGATATCAAAAGCAATAAAGTGAATATAGAGTCCATGAAAAACAGAACCCTATCATAACACTGTCCAATTTAAACAAACACTAGCTATTTAATCATTAATAAAAATAATTATTGTGTCATAAGCTTCCTTAGATGTTAAATATAATCCCTTTTATTATTATTATTATTATTATTATTATTTGCTATGGCCCACATTGCATTAACAAAGCTGGCCAGATAATTCACTGAATACCTTTCTTTTTAGCCAGCAAAGAAGTTTATTATTCATTCTACTAAACAGTGTAATGAAGCTTATTAAAAAAGAGGAATCATTGAAGAATTGAAAGTTTTAAAAACTTTGTGTAGAAGTATGAAGAATAATCTGTAGAACTGGAAATGTTTATTCATTTATCCTCAGATGATATCCAAACATTTCCACGAAAGGAGAAAAATCATTCAAAATAGAGCAAAACATTGAGAGAAAGAAGGTGATTTTGGTAGATGTGTCTGCCTTCATCTTGGGGAGAAGAGAAATTTGTCCCATAGCCTGAACAATTTCCCCATCTCCACTCCCTGTCTACAGCCCCCTGAATGTCCAGTCCCTATTATGCCAGCAAGGGTTATTGACTGCAAACAGCAAAAGTTGATTCTGGTTAAATTTGGCAAAAGATGGAATTAATTGGCAAGAAATTGGGGGTAATTAACAGACTCTTAGATCAGGCTAGGGGAACCAGCTTTTGGAGCCAGGCAGGATCTAGGGGGAAGCCAGGTGGTGGAATCACTGCCAAGTTACACCACAGAACCATCCGGTTAGGCTGCATTGGTTGCTTCTATTGGCACTGCCAATACCAAACACATTATCAACTGGTAGTTTTTTTGTTTTTGTCTTTGCCAAATGAAATATAAATTGTTCCTGTTTCTCTGTGTCACTTGCCCCAGACTTAGAGTCCTGCATGGAAACAACCGGGTGAATTCAATCTTAGGTTCTTTGGGGAAGTTTCACAGAAGGAGGCTGGGTCTGGTTCGAAACAAGGCTCACATAAGGGCAGATCCCCAAAATAAAAGGAGTACTGATGCTGGACAGTCAATATTTCTAGTTAGTTATGTATAAGTATCTGTTTATTCTCTGTATCTAGGTATATATCTAGATCATATATTTGAAAGGGCAGGAATTGTGTCTGTTTTTGATTGTTGCTTTATTCTTAGAGCAAAACACAGGCCGTAGAATGTGGCAAATGCTCTATGTATTGGACCTCCTCTATTTCTACATTTCTTAAGTTATATCTGTAATTCACAGTTTTTTTCCCATGGTTGATGCTGACTTCTGGATAATTTCTTTAGATCTATCCTCCAGTTTATCTATTATCTCTTCACCTGTGTCTAATAGGTTGTCTAACACATTCATAGAGTTCCTCATTTCAACTATCATGTTTTCATTTCTAAAAGCTCTATTTCTTTGGGGCGCCTGGGTGGCACAGCGGTTAGGCGTCTGCCTTCGGCTCAGGGCGTGATCCCGGCGTTATGGGATCGAGCCCCACGTCAGGCTCCTCTGCTATGAGCCTGCTTCTTCCTCTCCCACTCCCCCTGCTTGTGTTCCCTCTCTCGTTGGCTGTCTCTATCTCTGTCAGATAAATAAATAAAAATCTTTTTAAAAAAAAAAAAAAAAAGCTCTATTTCTTTTAAAAATCTGCCCTGTCAATTTTGATGGGGCCTTCATTACACTTTCAATTGTTCTTTTTCTTTTTTTTTTTGAACACATTAAATAAATTATTTTGTATTCTGTCCCTGATAAGCCTAATAATTTTGTAGGTCTTGTCCTGTAGCTTGTGGTTTATCATTAATGGCGATTTTCCTTCCTGGAGGCTTATTTAGTGTTTGTTTAGTGCTTTTCATTAAGAGCTCATGATCCCCAGATAGTTATCTGGGGAAATTCTTTNAGGTCTTGTCCTGTAGCTTGTGGTTTATCATTAATGGCGATTTTCCTTCCTGGAGGCTTATTTAGTGTTTGTTTAGTGCTTTTCATTAAGAGCTCATGATCCCCAGATATCTGGAGCTAACTTGTATTTTCCAGAGAGGACTTTTTTTTGTTTGTTTATATTTGTAATATGATTTTTTTTTTTTGCCTGAAATGCAGAGGTTGTTAGAAGTTCTCAGGGGATATTTTATGTCTTCCTGGCTCTTCCCAGAGCCAAGGCCAAGTTAGACACATATCTTTGCCTTTTTCCTGTGTGTGTTTTTTTTATTTCTCTAATTTAGCCATGGAAGATGTTTCCTTTTGGAGGTACAGTATTACAAGTTAATAATGATTACAAACTAGCAGGCTTCTAATGTTTAGTCATGAAAGGATTTATTCCAGGATTTATCTCTTATGCCCTGAATAGGCCACTCAATTAAAACCCAACTCTGGAATCTACTAGTTCTGTAAGGGCAAACTCCAGGTCCAGTGCCTATGTACCCCTCTGAATTATTACTTTATCTTTCGCTCCCACAGGAATTCACTCAGTTTCTGCCACCTCAAACATTAACAGATAAATGATTTTTACATTTTACCCAGAATTCTTAGCTTTGTTTTATCAGGGGAGATTTGTCTGAGTATAAAGTTTGCAATAGTACTGGAAATAGCTGGCCTTAATACTTACTGGATGATAGATAAATGAGTAAGTTGATTTCTACTCTAATGAAGAGAGATAATTTTCAGTCTTTCATTGCTGGACCATTGCCACACATCTGCTAAACTGTTATTCAAGAGGGGAAAATGCAGTGGATATGAAATTATGTGTAAAAAAAAGAAATACCTATTTTCTTCATAAAAATAAACCTAAAAACATCTAATATGGAACCAAAAGGAGATTTTCTGAGTAGTAAGGGGGAACTGGACTAAGTAACTCAAACCTGTACTAAAAATTCCCAGGTCCACTTCCCTTGAGTATTTCCCCCTGATGTCTATCAACTAACATACAGGTCCTAGAGGGCTTCTGCACCCCCTTAATATTTTGTAAATAACCATAAACTTGCTGTCCTTTAGTATATCTTGAGACAAGGCCAGGGGGTTCCAATATGACTATCCTGAAGGCTAGAGGATGATAAAAGAGAAATAAGAGTGGAAAGGGGGGGACAGGGACAGGGAGGGAGGTACCCTTTTAGGGTAGTCACAAAGCATCCCTTCTGCCATGCTCTTTTGTTTGAAGAAATCCCAAGTCCTCACCTAGATGCAAGGGTAGGGAACATAGATCCCATCTCTTTGAGGAGTGTCAATCCTATTGTACCAAGAACATGTGGGATGCAAGATGTGCGTGTGTGTGTGTGTGCACGTGCACGCACTGGTATGGCCATCTTCGGAAAAAAAACAAAACAATCTTCCATACACATGCGCATTGTATAGTTGTTATAAATATAATATTACATTAGGAAACATCCAACATAATTGCATAATGCCAGGCGCTCTGTAGTTGCTCCATATGCCATTAATTCTTTTATCACTTGACATTCTCCTTTTATACAAGAAATAAAGGGAGTTTTATGTTAAGAGACACAAGATGAATGAAAAATAAAAATGACGTTTTTTGTTTTGTTTTTTGCATGTGCTACCACACTGAGTTGTTAGGTCAGTAAATTCCCACTTTACAAATTAGGGAATTATGGCTCAAAGATTCTTAGTAATTTTAGTGTTGAAATAGTTTGTCAGGATGATTTATTAAAATATTGTTTTTGTTCTTGATTTATGTTTTAAGTTAACATTTAAGTGTAACATAAGGATATAGCTTGACAAATTTTTGCAAACTGAACACATCCAGGTAACCAGCACTCCTATCAGAAACAGAACATTGTCAACAACCCTGAGGCATCCTTCGTATCCCTTTCCAGTCACTAGCCTCTGCAAGACCAAGTATGAAGAACCGCTGACTTCTAACACTACAGATTAGTTTCCTTATTCTTGAAATCCATATAAATGGAATTATAAAGTATGTACTGTTTTGTGCTTGGCTTCTTTTGCTTCATAATAGGTTTGTGACCTTTATCTATGCTATTAACTTTCATGGCTATATGGAATTCTATTTTATTAATATCAATTTATTATCCAGTCTATAGTTGATTGACATATGGGTTGTTTTTGGTTCTTGGTTATTATGTATAATGGTGCTACGAAACTTCTTGACATGTCTTTAGATAGCATGTGTACTTATTTTTATGGGGTATGCCACCTAGGAGTAGAATGGATAGGTCAAAATACATGTATATGTCCAAATTTGTACTAATCAATTTATTGTACCATAAACAATGATATTCAACAATGTTGTACCACTATATGAATGGTTACAATGTAAAATTGTACCAATGTTTAATCCTTGTACCTACATAATTCTTCTCCTTCTATTCCCCTTCCACCTATTTTAGGCTAGAGTTTGTATTTCTTTGCTTTAGAGTTTTTGACTAGGTATAAATCAGAAAGCTTGCAGCAAGTGCCCTTCCCATTTCTGAACATAAATCTACTGAAGATATAATATTGGTTGGTCAGGACAAGTAGGCTCAGTTAAGGAGAACTTTGAGGGCAAGGTGGGTGAAAGACAGAGAGATACTCCCTTAGTCAGAATGGGGATGGAGGTCAGTGGGTCTAGAAGTAGGGGCCAGAGGACCTGAATAACTGCTTATGCTCTTTTTAGTAGGGTGACCATATAGTTCTTATCCAAATTCAGACACTTTTGAGAGTGAGAGAGTGTGCTATTAATAATTATACAAGGATAATAGATGTAAATCAGAACTATTCCAGGAAAACTGGGATTATTTTAGGCAGCCTCAGTTAACTTACAAATGCAGTTGCTTACACGCCTTTGAATGTTTCTTAGAATATTCATGTAGCAGATCATATGGAGAGCAGCTTTGTCATCTGGAGAATGACAGGATTAAAACATTTAGGTACATCTCCTGTTACATCTTGGACTGCACACATCTATAGAGTAACTTTATGCAGGTGTAGGTATGCTTCCTTGCATATGTGTTGTTACATTTTAATCTCCTTATATATAGCAAAGGCCTGTCTGTGGCCCTTAACAGAGTGGAGGGTAGGTGGTGTTTGTGGTGGTGGTAGTGTGTTGTCTCCACTGTTCTGAGCAGCTCAGGCTGTTAGAAACATTTTGTCTGAGGTGCTCTCTGTAGCATCTAAAACTCTGATCTAAATTGTTTTTGGTCCTATTAGCAAAACTCCTTTTGAATATTTGGAAATGGTGGCTAAAATAAGCTTTAGGTCATTTTCCTTTAGTCAAGCTTAAGTGCCAAGAGTTAATGGAGAAGAAAAATGAGCCCCCACACTCAGCAGTGAATGGCATGAAATCCCTGGAGTAATAGGGAAGTTTGAGTAGAACAGAGTCCCGAGATGCTAGGTAATCCAGGCTGTAAACAAAGATAGTGCAATTCCTTCTTTATAGAAACAAGTCTCTGAGAAATTCCCAAGGGAAATTGTGTCAAAGCAGACCCCTGAGATCATCAAGTAGCATAAACTTCTCTGTGATACGCCAGCTGGGGGTCTGGTAAAAATGAGAGTTGCTATTTTTTTTTTCTCCTGAAGTTGACATAGACCATCTGGGAAAGTCCACAAACAGAAATCTTAGTCTATTCGCAGAGCACCTTGATGACTGGGGTTGGTAAAAGGTCTGATTCTCAGCAGTGAGGGAACCAGAAGAGTTAACACTAGAGGCTGCCTGCTTTATGCATGAACACCATTTTCTCCTTTGGGCTAATGGAAAAAAAAGATTGCCTAAGAACCAGCACTGAGTGGGGTCAGGGAGAAGGAAGGTAATGTCTGAATCCCATATTTCCTTGTAGCTTTCTTTAAACCCACAACCAAGACATCTAGAATATGTTGATTCCTTCCCTGTTCTCAACACTGACTTTAATGTGAGATGGAGTGAGGGACTTAGAGGAAGAAGGTAGGGTGTATACAGTTGGGGACACTCGTGGCTTTCTCTCCAGAGTGGGAGAGGGAGGCAGAGAACGGGTGGAAACAATGGGGGACATGAGAGCTCCTGTCTCTCAGAGCCTGAGGCTGTGGGCTCAGGTTGTAGTCCTGGCTCTTGGGATGTCCTTCTGATAGTCCTGGGACAATCAGTGCAGGTATATCACCTCCTCACCTCTCAAGAAGGGACAGAATTCTTGTGCCCAAGAACATATTCTCGCCCAGGGTTGCTGAGATATAGTCACAGGCACATTGTCAACACCTTGACTGGGGGAGGGGGCATAGATGAGAAAAGAGAGTAAAAAGGTAGGACATTCATGCACGGGCTCATCTGCTAGAGCCTTCTTCCATCAGTCATGCTTGTGCCTATCATCAATCTATATATTTTATCACTTGTTTCCACAGACAGTGCCCTGGAAGAGAATGACTCTGAGAAACAGCTCCTCAGTGACTGAGTTTATCCTAATGGCATTATCAGAACAACCACAGCTTCAGCTACCCCTCTTCCTCCTGTTTTTAGGGATCTATGTGCTTACTGTGGTGGGCAATTTGGGCTTGATCACCTTAATTGGGCTGAATTCTAGCCTTCACACTCCAATGTACTTTTTCCTCTTCAACTTGTCTTTTATAGATCTCTGTTATGCCTGTGTGTTTACCCCCAAAATGCTGAATGATTTTGTGTCAGAAAATATCATCTCTTATGTGGGATGCATGACTCAACTATTTTTCTTTTGTTTTTTTGTCAATTCTGAATGCTATGTGTTGGTATCAATGGCTTATGATCGCTATGTGGCTATCTGCAAACCTCTGATGTACGCGGTCACCATGTCCCCTCAGTTCTGTTCCCTGTTGATGTTTGGTTCATATGTGATAGGGTTTGCTGGAGCTATAGCCCACACTGGAAGCATGCTGAGACTGACCTTCTGTAATTCCAACATCATCCACCATTATCTGTGTGAAGTTCTCCCTCTCTTGCAGCTCTCCTGCACCAGCACCCATGTCAATCAGCTGGTGTTTTTTATTGTTGTGGGAATTGTCATTTCAATATCTAGTATCAGCATCTTCATCTCTTATGCCTTGATTCTCTCTAATATCCTCCATATTCCTTCTGCTGAGGGCAGGTCCAAAGCCTTTAGCACCTGTGGCTCCCACATAATTGCTGTTGCTTTGTTTTTTGGGTCAGGGGTATTCACCTATTTAACAACCTCTTTTCCTGGATCAATGGACCAGAGTAAATTTGCCTCAGTCTTTTATACCAACGTGGTTCCCATGCTTAACCCTTTGATCTACAGTTTGAGGAATAAGGATGTGAAACTTGCCCTGGGTAAAACCCTGAGAAGAGTACTCTTCTGATGCTTCTGTTTGTATCACTTAATTACTGGTAAGCATCATATTCAAGTATCTTTTTATTTACAGGTGCAGAACTTTCCATCTTTTTTTCTCAAGTAGGGTCTTCTCTCCACATTACAAAATTGGAAGTCTCTTGCTTATACTCTTCTTGAGGATTATACCATTTTGTACTACTTAAACTGGTTCATTGCATGCAATTTAACATCTGTTGAGTGTCCACTGTTTACTAGACTCAATACTATTTACCCAAGAGATGAGTAAGATGAGGTTCCAGGCCTTCCATCCTTTCCTTGGTAGGCTAAATAGGTTTGTCCAAGCAACAGTTCTGGTTGGGAGAGGGAACAAGTAATGCTAAAGACGGTCCGGGAGAATGAATTTGTTTTCTTCAGTTACGGGAACAGCTTTACCAACGACAAAATGTAGATATCTTGGTGCCATAGGTAAGATAGTCTCCCAGCTTCTTGAGAGACATCATAAATCATCTCATATACATACATGTATACACAAGAGAAGGCCTTGTGCAAGAGTTCTTTACATGGCTTGAAATGTAAAGATAAATCAAAACTAAAATCTTTCATTTCCAAGTTTCAGAACTCTTAGGGCTCGGAATGGTAACCATGGCGTAGGTGGTTTTGTAATTGGGCCAATTTCTTGGGCTCTGTATGCTAAGGCTGAAAGCAAGAACAAAGGAGAAATTCCATGGATTTATGTGATTTTGTTAATTGCTACCTCTATCTTGCCCTGGAGATACTATGTACATTATGGGGCATTTAGGAAAATTCTTTTATTCTTTAAAGTAGATCTAGATTTTATTGTCTCTAAGAATATGTGTGTGTGGTTATGTATGTATGTGTATGTATTATAGTTAAATAGAGAATCAGGAACAAAGAGGAGTCATATTACACTTTTTACTTACAGGGAAACTTGGAATCGATCCAGATTTTGAGTGCCAAAGTCCACTCTGTACTACTCTGCTGAAGACTCTGCTATTCTATATTGCATAGTTCAGATTTCAAGGAATACACCTGCATAAACTGCCCTGAGTGTAGGCAGGAAGGTGAATCTTGGGCCAGACCAACCCATGAGCAGAGATGGGAGGACAGAGACTCAGTGTGGCCAGAAGAATGGAGCTGAGCAGAGGCTAGAACTTGGGGTGTCTTTGAGAAGACTCTCTGTGAAGAGTATTTGGTACTTTTCTTTTGGATAAGGTTAGAGTCATATAAAGTACTAAGTTGATGTACTTTGCTTATATTCTCCACTCTTCCATAAAACTGGACAGTTGTACAATGTGTGTTGGTATGAGAAACAAGGCAGTAAAGAGCAATTAGCTCTTCACATTTACCTCTCTGCTGACACTCACGTGGAAGCAATAGCATCACACTGAGAAGTAAGGTGGCTCAAGTGTTCCAGGTCATGGTCAGAAGCAAGGCATACTGAGATGGAGCTGACAGCAGAATAAAGAAGCATCAGCAGCATGGAACTGACTAAAGAGGAGACATAAGACAAACCTATTTTCTTCAAATACAGTAAAGAGAGGAGATCTTGAAAGAAGGTGGAAAAAACTGATAGATAATTGGATTATGCCTAGACTATGATAATCATATGTAACATTTACTGAGTATAAACTAAATGTTTAGGCACTTTTGCGGTGCCTTACAGACATTAAACTCTTTGGAATTGTGTTAATGCCATACTGAACAACTGCTTGTCGGTCTTTGGGCCTAGCTGACTTCTACCCTCTAGAGGACTGTCTGTGTCTAGGTATGTGGGGATCTTGGGGACACCAGGAAAGAATCAAGAATAGGGAAAGATAACAGAAGTGTACTATGATACAAAGAAAAAATTACCATTGGTATAAATGAGTAGGAAAAAGGAATAAATCAGAACCATAAGGATATGACTGGAAAGGAATAATTACAAAAAAAATGGATGAAATCCCCCAAATATCCTTCCTTACACTCATTACATATTGGCATTGGGGTGAGTAAAGGTGAAAAGACACTGGCTTGGATCTTTCAGAAAGCAGTCCCTTTGAAGATCTGAAATGACCAAACTCAGAGGTACTTTTCCTGGTTCTTGCAATAGCCAGATAAGAGACATTTATTGCTCCTACAGGAAAGATGACATTTTGTAAATTCTAAAGACCTTCACCTCCTCTTACAAACCAAGGGTAAGTTATCTTTTGGTCCTTTTAGGTCAGTGATGAGGAACTGTTGGTTTTCAGTGGTCAACAATCAGGAACACGTTTGGGAGTTTCTGCTTTACAATAACTGAGAGACCTACTTTGATACTCTGTGTCAGATGTCCTCAAGTGAATCCCTCTGCCACAATGCCAAAATGCTGTCACCTAATCACATCATGACATTTTGATTTTCAGCAAAAGGAGTTTTCCCCTTTAAGAAGCATTGTTAAAGTTGGGATTCCTCTCTGTCCAGTTCTTGGTCCACTTCTCTACTTGGCTCTTCCTGAGGGATCTCTCCAGCCTCTCTGGCTTCAACAACCATTTACTCTATGGTGACTCTTAAATCCATAACTCTGGTCTTGATCTATGATTTTAATTTACAATCAGTTTTAAATTAAAAATATAAAAATATTATCAATGTTGATGTCCAAATAGAATTATGTAATGATTAGGTGGTAAAATAGTTTTGGAATATAAAAAAGAATAAACTTTTCTTGATATCTACACATTCTCTACAGGTGGGGGAGCACAGAGATAAGTGATAGACACCAAGTAGCAGCAGTGAGAGTCCAAGGAGTACTTCTGGGTAAAGCTTGGGAGGGATAGGTCAGATGTTTCTCTATGTTCTGTGGAGCAGATGGAAGGATAACTGTTGACTATGGCTCACTGCTGGCCCTCAGCCCATGTATCAGATAGAAAAACATATTACCTCTCTTCCCTCACACTTCCATAAATGAAATCAGTCATTTACTAATTGCTTCAGCTGCTAATAACATGAGTCTGACTGTAGCGGCTTAAGCTCATAAAGGTTTGTTTTTCTCTAACATAAAAGGCATCTAGAATAGTAGGCTGATATGGCAGTGTGAGTCAGCAAGGACTCAGACTCTCTCTTCTCTTCTGTCTCAGTAGTGACTTCATTCTCGTGGATGCATCATGGGTTCCATATGGCTATTAGAGCTTCCATGTCCACGTTCCAAGTGGCAAGAAGACACAAGGACAAAGAAAGGCAGAAGATGCAGTGATCTCCACTGACATCTTATTAGCCACCAACTACTTACAAGGGAGACGGGGCAACTTAGCATTTAACTTTAGGACGTTGCCATCCTGGAAAAAAACTAGGATTTTATTACTAATTAAGAAGGAGGAAATGGCTATTGGGTAGGCAATTAGCAACCTCTACCAAAGAACAGAATTTGTTCCACTTGCCAGGAGGAAAAAGTTAAGAACTGAGCACTTTCCATCCCTATTTTTGCTTTCTTACTTGCTGTACTCTATGAGAGGAAGATACATTAATCTGACAGATAAGATGGGAAAAGAGACAAGTTGGTCATGGATGGAATTGTACCTAATCTCTTCATTACTGAACTGTTGGTATTGAATTAAGGCTAAATCTTGACAAGGACAAGTCAGAGCTATGCTATTTCATTTCCAAGTCCTCCTATATTTTATTGGGTGAAGTTAGAGTCCAGGTTCTGGGAGGGAGGTTTGAATCCTGACCTAGTTTCCTAATCAGCTTTGTTATTAATAAAGGTTGTATTATTTTGATCCTCTTTGGCTCCTTGTACTTTCTCACTAGTTAGATGACATAGGGAAGGAAGAATGTGTGATTACTACTGCTAAATCTCCCACATGATGGTTATCTTTGAACTTTTAGCATAAAGGACTTCTGGGAACCAAAGCTCTCATTTTTGTGTGCTTTGAGATGCTTCCCCTTGACCTGTAGTGGGTTACTGTAAATTGTAGGGGAGGAAAAAAAATCCCCTCTATCCATCTTAGATTCCTTGACTAGGGGCCTAAGAATCAGAGAGACAAAAAACAGACTAAAAAGAGAAAAACAGAAGTGTGTGTATTAACATGTGCATCCTGCATTCATATAGGAGTACTCAGTGATGGGTGGTTAGAGCTTCAGCTTAAATAGTATCTTAAGAAAAAGAATAATAAGGGGTGCCTGGGTGGCACAGCGGTTAAGCGTCTGCCTTCTGCTCAGGGCATGATCCCAGAGTTCTGGGATCGAGCCCCACATCAGGCTCCTCTGCTATGAGCCTGCTTCTTCCTCTCCCCCTCCCCCTGCTTGTGTTCCCTCTTTCGCTGGCTGTCTCTATCTCTGTCAAATAAATAAATAAAATCTTTAAAAAAAAAAAAGAAAAAATAATAAATTTGTAGGGAAGTGGCAAGACAAAAGAGAAAGGCTTTGAGCCTCTAGGGGTGGCAAATTGTGGAAAGGTAAAAATATGGGGGAAAACTAATGGATGGTAAGGACTAGTTAGTAAAGTTTGCTATGTAATTCTGCTGGTGAGGTCTCCGTGCTGAGAAGTGTCTAGAGTTGTCTCCAGAGATTAACTTCTGTCCTTCCTGGTAGGTAGAGAAGGGGAAATACCTTTACAAATTTATGTCTTGTTTTTAGGTAAACGGGGAAGGCAGAGAGTTTTTCTTTTATCTGCTATTTCTTAAAATTGCCTTCAACTCAAAATAATCCTTGTGCCAAGAGTGTTATATTTTGGAGTGGCATATTCTGCTACCCTTCAAAATCATACCAAGGACAAAGTTCCTAACAATATACAAAATGCAACCCAAATAGGGCCATGGACAGAGGGGCTCACTGAAAGCTAATAGGGTCATTTAACAAGAAAAATTAGGCTAAAGAATCCATAGTATCACAGAGAGGCAAGAAGATTTGCTTATCTTATAAAATTTGCCCAACCATTTATGAGTTCAACAGATATTCACTAAATTCTTACTAAACTACAGGTAAAGAGTTCAAGGTTTCACTTTATGGGATCATTAGGGCTTGAAACTGTCTCATGTTTCCATTAACATGCACAATCACGTGCCTTAATTGATAAACTGAAGTGGTATTAATTGATACAGCTTTCTGAAATTGGGAATCCTAATTTAGAACATTTGCCTTATTAGAACAATTTGATATCTCCTTGGAGGTAAGACAAAAGTATCTACAAGCTGCCAAACAAAATGAAAAGGTATGTTTATCAGTGTAAAGTAAACACTATGAAATAATTTATTATTGACTAAAACTGGATGGTAGAGAAGAAGGAGAGGGGATAGGAAGTGGAAATGTTAGTTGTATCATTAATCAGAGCAGGGAACTAATAGATACAGTAAGAGTTTTATATAAAGTTGTAATTATAAAAGCATGCATCAAAATTCCACACACATAAAGAGGAAGGAAAGCAAACCATCTAGTGAATGACTAAAATAATACAAATATAAAATATGAAGCCATAACATATTATGATAGATTTAAGGCAAATATGTATTATATAAATAAATGTAAATGTCCTAACCTTTCTATTAATAGAAAAATACTCAGGCTGAATCAATAAACAAAATACTACTCCCTGTTGCATACAAAAAACACCTGTAAACCAAATGATTCAAAAAGGTTGAAAATAAAATGGTGGCCAAAGGCGTACCACATGAATGCAAATGAATAAACAAATAAACAATATGGTTATCAGCTAGAATGTAAATCAGGCCAAAAATGCTAAGTAGGAATACTTTATAATGTTATAGAGTACAAGTAACAATGCATGTGTAATAGTTGTGTCTTTCCATGAACCAAATAGTAAAACATCAAGAGCTGTACAAAGAAAAAATATATTGGTGGAAGGAATCTTTAAACTACCTTTCTCAGTATATGACAAAACAGGTTTACAGAAAAAGAGAAGGAGAAAAGATAGAAAATCCTATGTCTAAATAAGATGATCAGTTAGATAAATCTAATTGATATATGTCATTTCCATGGTATAAATTTGATATATATGTGTATATGTATGTACATGTATGTGTGTGCAGTTCTGTGTCCTAGAAATTAGAAATACAACTTATTGTGAAGAGGACAAGACAGTCACATAAATTGAATGGATCTTAGGTCACAAAAGCAAACCTCAATAAATTTCATATGTTGGAAATAGTACAGATAATGCTTTCTAATCACTGTGCAATAAAACTAAAACTTCATTACATAACCAGAACACAAAGTCCTCTATTACCTGGCTATTACAAACTCTCTTTAAAACTACTTGTAGGTGAAAGGAAACAAACAAAATTGCAAACTATCTAGGGGAGCCTGGGTGGTTCAGTTGGTTCAGTGTCTGACTCTTGGTTTCGGCTCAGGTCATGATCTCGCAGTTGTGGGATTGAGCCCCACGTTGGGCTCTGTGCTCAGTGTGGAGTCTGCTTCCGATTCTCTCTCTCTTCCCCTCTTATTCTCTCTCTCTCAAATAAATAAATCTTTAAAAAATAGCAAACTATCTAGAAGAGGAAAATGAAAATCCAACATTTTACAACATATGGGATATATGTACAGCTAAAGCATAAAAACAACTCATAACCTTAAATACTGGATCAATAAACAGAACAATGAAAATAAATTAATTAAGCACTTAGTATGTCAGGAAAATAAGCATAATAAATTAAATAAAAATAGCGGGTAGGAATTAATAAAGTTAAAATCAGAAATTACTAAATTGGAAAACACAATAGCAGAATGTATACATAAATTCAATAGTGGTTTCTTTGTAAAACTGATGGAACAGATCAACTTCTATCTATTCTGCTTCAGAAAAAAAAGGGAGGGAGAACAAATACAAAAATTAAGAAAGAAGGGGGAAGTAGAAACAGGAAATAACCCCCCCCCCAAATAAACTACTTTGTTTCAGCTCTATTCAAATGAATTAAAAAGCCTGGATGAAACAGACCATTTGTGAGGAAAATATAATTTAATAAAACAAATGCTGAGACGTAAAGAAAACCTACAGCCCAATTCCATAGGATAAATACAGAAGGTTGTCAAAGAGTTACAAAAATTCCCAGACCCAAATGGTTTCACAGAAGAATTTAGCCTAAGAACAAATAGTTCCTATACTATTTAAACTGATCCAAAGCCTAGAAAAAGAAGAAAGACTCCAAAATTATTTTTATGAGATGAGCATAACATTGATGCCAAAATCTGGCAAGACTGCATACAAAATAGGAAACTACAGACCAACCTTACTTAAGAAAATCAATTAAAAAAATCCTAAATAAAAAATTTTAGACATTTCAGCAGCAGAAAAACACAGTGACTCATCATTAATCCATCTTAGTAGGATTTAGTCCATGGCTGCATGGATGGTTCAACATTAGGACATCTAATATAATTTATTTATTAATAGAGTGAGGAGGAAAATCATATGATCATCTCCACAATGGATATTTATTAAAATTTATCATACAATCTTGATTAAATTCACCTTATGAAATAGGGCTTGATAGAGCCAATTTGAAGTTTGGATCTCGATCTCTCTTTCAAGCTAGAACTAAAACCCTAATGGCTCTTTTTCATTTACTTTTATTTCTAGCAATGGGTGGTGCTCATCAAACTGCCTGCCCTCTTTGGACAAAACTCACAGAAACATTACATTTGTCAAATTTCTTTCCTGGCCCTTAGTACCTCACGCTATATTAGGTACAATGCTAATATTTTTGCTGTCTTGTTCATTTTTATTTATACTCCTTTTATTTTCTAGCTATCCAAGTTTTGGACAAAAATTCTGGGTCCCATAATTTTAAGAGCAAAAAAACACAGCATATTGTCCCTAGTTGAGGACCAATGGGTGGTCTGCAGCATGAAATTTTTTTGTTTTCTTAACTGTGCAAATATAGCTCCCTAGCAAATATAATAATATAATATAATATAATAATTATAATATAATTAATATAATATAATATCTTTTATTTCTCTTTGAAAAAGGAAAGAGATGTGGCAGAGGGACTTCCTAGGAGTGAACTGAATACCTTCCACGCAACTCCCATTTGTTTTCAGCCTCTTAGAAGGTAAAAATAATGCATATTCTCTTGACTATCATCTTTTACAGGGGAATAAACTATTTCAGAGTTAAAGAATCTGCTGAAGGTCACCGGAATGTGGCAGATCCCATTTTTTTTAAATTGAGGTTTAACCGATATACAACATTATATTATTTTTAGGTATACAACACGATTCAATATTTGTATATATTGTGAAATGATCACCACAATAAGTCTCATTAACATCTGTCACCATAGTTATAGAATTTTTTCTTATAAATGAGAACTTTTAAGATGAACTCTCTCAGCAACTTTCAAATATGCAATACAGTATTATTAATTATAGTCACCATGTTATACATTACATCCTAATGGGTTATGTATTTTGTAAAGGGAAGTTTGTACCTTTTGATTCACTTTACCCATTCTACCCACTGCCCACCCTTGCCTCTGGCAGCCACCAATGTATTCTCTGTATCTATAAGCTTTTTTTTTTTTATTTTGCGTGTGTGGTTTTTTTTTTTTTTTTAGATATCACATCTAAGTGTGATCATATGGTATTTGTCTTTCTCTGTCTAACTTGTTTCATTTAACATAATGCCCTCAGGATCTATCCATTGTTGTCATAAATGGCAAGATTTCATTCTTCTTTATGGCTGAATAATATTCCATTTAATAAGTATTCCATTTTACAAATTATGTATATAATTTGTTGTTGTGTACATATATATACACTATGTTTTCTTCATTCATCTGCCGATGGGCACTTAGATTGTTTCCATGTCTTGACTATTGTAAATAATGCTGCAGTGAACATTGGGGTCCATATATATTTTCAAGAAAGTGTTTTTGTTTTCTTTGGATAAATACCCAGAATTGAAATTGCTGGATCACATGGTAGTTCTATTTTTAATTTTTTGAGGAACCTCCATACTGTTTTCCATAGCAGTTGCACCAATTTACATTCCCACCAGCAGTGCATGAGGGTTCCCTTTTCTCCACATCCTTGCCAGCACTTGTTAGCTACTGTCTTTTTGATAACTGCCATTCTAGCAGGTGTGAGGTGATATCTTGCCATGGTTTTGATTTGTATTTCCCTCATGATTAGTGATGTTGACCATCTTTACATGTACCTGTTGGCCTTCTGTATATCTTCTTTGGAAAATGTCTACCAGATCCTCTGCCCCTTTTTCAGTCTGAATTTTTTTGTTGTTGCTGTTGTTACTGAATTGTATGAGTTCTTTATATATTTTGGATATTGACCCTTTATCAGATACATGATTTGCAAATATTTTCTCCCATTCGGTAGGCTGCCCTTTCATTTTGTTGACCATTTCCTTTGCCGTGCAGAAGCTTTTAAGTTTGATGTAGTTTCACTTGTTCATTTTTGCTTTTGTTGTCTTTGCTTTTAAAGTCAATGTCAAAAAAATCATCACCAAGACTGACGTCAAGGAGTTTATTGCCTTTGTTTTCTTCTAGGAGTTTATGGTTTTAAGCCTTTCACACATTTTGAGTTAATTTTTGTGTACAATGTAAGACAGTGGTCCAGTTGAATTCTTTTGCATGTTGACGTCCAGTTTCCCTAACACCATTTGTTGAAGAGACTGTCTTTTCCCCATTGTATGTTATTGGCTTCTTTGTTGTAAATTAGTTGAGCATACATGTGTGGGCTTATTTCTGGGCTCTCTATTCTGTTCCACTGATCTCTGTTTGTTTTTAACCTAATACCATACTGTTTCGATTACCATAACTTTGTAGTATCATTTAAACTCACAGAGCATGATGACTCTGGCTTATTCATCGTTCTCAAGATTGCTTTGACTATTTGGGATCTTTTTCGGTTACGTACAAATTTTAGAATTGTTTGTTGGTTCTGTGAAAAATGCCATTTGAATTTCAACAGGGAATGCATTAAATCTTTAGATAGTTTTGGTACTAAAATGAACATTTTAACTGTATTAATTCTTCCAATCCATAAGCATGGAATATCTTTCTATTTATTTGTGTCTTCTTCAATTTCTTTCATCAATGTCTTATAGTTTTCAGTGTACAGGTCTTTTGCCTCCTGGTTGAATTTATTTGTACATCTTTTATTCTTTTTGATGCCCTTGTAAATGGCATTTTTTTCTTAATTTCTCTTTCTGATAGTTTGTTATTAATGTATGGAAACACAATCAATTTCTGTATATTGATTATGTATCCTACACATTTACTGAATTCATTTACTAATCCTTATTTATTTATTTATTTTTGGTGGAGTGTTTAGGGTTTTCCATATATAGTATTTTAAAAATGTTTTATTTATTTATTCTTTTTAGAGAAAGAGAGTGAGCGAGCATGTGTGAGTAGGGGGGTGAGGGGCAGAGGGAGAGGGAGAGCATCTTAAGCAGGCTCCATGCTCAGCATAGAACCCAAGGCAGGGCTCGATCTCATGACCTTGATACATGAGATATCATGACCTGAGCCAAAATCAAGAGTTGCACACTTAACTAACTGAGCCACCCAGGCACCCCCATATATAGTATTATGTCATCTGCAAATAGTGACAGTTTTACATCTCCCTTTCTAATTTGAATGCCTTTTATTTCTTTTTCTTGTCTGATTGATCTGGTCAGGACTTCCAATTCTATGCTGAATAAATGCATATCCTTGTCTTCTTCCTGATCTTAAAGAAAAAGCTTTCAGCTTTTACCACTGAATATGGTGTAAGCTGTGGGTTTGTCATATGTCATATATGCCCTTTATTATGCGGAGATACACTCCCTTTATACCTACTGAAAGTTTTAATCATAAATGGATGTTGTATTTTGTCAAATGCTTTTTCTGCATCCAAAGAGAGAATCATAATTTTTGGCAGATCCTATTTTTAAACCCCACTTTATTTGGCTCAAACTCCACTGCTTTTTTGCACTAATACACATTGCTTTCTAGGAAGGAATGGAAAGATACAGGAATATGGAATATGGAAGTAAGAGAGAAGAGAAAGTGACAATCTGGAGAAATGACTGCAAATTAACAAGGAAAAGAGGGAAGACACATCAGTGGTGTCCTATAAGTGAAATACAGTCTGCATTGGTTTAGATTCCAAGATGGTCACTTGCATATACCCTTAAAAAGTCTGTGTCTAGAACCAGATGAAAAAAGCAGCTACAAGAGAACATTTAACCTTGGTTTGTTTTCAACAACTCTCACAAGATTGGGGGACAGATCAACCTCATTCTGGGAATATGTCAGAATCTTTGGGACATTGTGTTTGGTTAAAAAAAGGTTTATTGTCATATAATTTTGTATATTGAAAGCGAAATAAGTACAAATAATTTTGTAATGCAATCTAGTGGTATAAAACATTCTGGTGTGATTACACGAAAAACAGAATTTATCTTCTTGACATCATTTATTCCAGAGACTAGCAAACAAGACTATTCCTTCAAGGCTTATCCTCAGAATTTGTAAAATTTAAATTTTCATCAAATAGTTTTAAGATGGTTAAAACACTGTTTTATAGGAATAAATGTGGATCATATGTTATATTGGTAAGCATTTAAAACTAGAGAATATAATAACATTAATTTTTTTATCCACAGCCTTTTCTACAAACATTCATTATATAACTGTAAATTCCTCAACTCTTTCATTTATTCAACAACTATTTTTTGTATTCCCATTATATTCCAGGTATTGGAGATAGAGAAATAAACAAAATAACAAAAAAAATACTTGGAGCTAACATTCTATTGGAATATTTTGTTTATATTTGTATTATTTATACTGTGATTGCTGTATCTTATCCATTCCTTCCTCATCACACAACATAGCAGGTGCCCAGTAAATTTTGCAAATTGAATATATTCAACCTGTTTAAATTTTTCCCTAAAGAACATCTTTTTAAAAAGCTTATGTGTTTTAATAATGAGCTGAAAATTTTATATAGGGAGTTATGTAAAATCCATGACTATACATTTAGGGGCTTAAGAAAATATAAAACAATTTTTTTTTCTTGTTGAAACAACATCGCTGAGTCACCAGCACAACCTGGTGGCTGTTTGACTGAACTGCCTGGTTTAGTGTTTAAGATTTCTCCTCTGGATTATGTCTCCATTCTTGTATTGAGCTGGGCTTTTTTTTTTTTTTTTCTTTTTTCTCTACTTATTTTTGTATTTAAAACTCACATAAGAATCTTAAAATGATCGCGATTAAAATTTACACAACTTTTTGTTAAGCAAATGTAGGTATTTCAAAATACTGCACGTACTGGTCCTCTAATAACAGCGTGGCTGGAAGATTTGTTCCACTTCAAAGTAAATTAATTTCTAGAGGGTCAGAAGAGTGTTGTGTGCACTTTTTCATTATAATCCTGCTCCCCACAGGAACTTAATATTTTGTGAATTAAAAGCAATTTTTGTTTTACTTATTTGTAACATTTTAAAAAGTTTGTGGGCTTTCCAGGTGATTGATGCCCATTTATTTAAAAGAGTCTGGGGAAAATATTTCTGTCAGATCCATGATACCTGTAATCGGAATTGTTGAGATGGTTCTTCTTTCAAGTGACCGTTCACCAGAGATGTCCTCAAATCTATTTCACCATGGATAGGGATGGTTGCACTAGAAGACCTCTGATTCTAAGATTTAAAAACTATTAATGATACATTAAAATACATAATTTTCAACGGCTTGTACTTCCAGTAACTAATGCAGGAATTCGACTCTTGTAAAATTTCCTCAAGAATTTCTGAGAGTCTCCAAAAGGCTCTTGCTGTGCTCGGGAACCAGACATCTCACTGGCAGCACACTACTCTCTTGCCGCCCCCCTCTCCTCTAATCAGAGGATATATTGCTCTTTTTGTTTTTCTCTGAGGAAAAGAACAGTTGTTCTCTTCCAGCCCCAGAAACTTGGGCCCCCGAGTTTCTGTCACATTTGTCTGTTGCCCCTCTCGCCAGAGCTGGAAGAACAGTCCATGGGAGTACAGACACATTCTCTGAGGCTCTGTTACCAGCTCCTGACACAGAATTCTACTCCTTTCATCCCTCGTTCCCCACTTCCCACACACATATCTGCTGCTCTGGATGGTGGCCACTTCCATTGCTTTTTTCTTTTTCACATATCAATGTAAGAAACATTTAAATGAGCGTCTGTGATGTCCTGGGCCCTGCATTTGCCATTGGGGTTATAGCACTGAACTCTGCAGATATGGTCCCAGTTCTCATGGAGCATCCCACCCAAAAAATAAATATGGACACAAAACAAGGTCATCTCACCATAAATTGCTATGTTGGGTGGCTCTATTGGTGGGGGAAATTCATTCAGATAGGAATAGAACGAACATAGGATTCTCCATAACCATATATATTAAGGATACATCAGAGCTTAAGAAAGCTGTTCTAGCATGTAAAACATCGATAGCACTGAAAATGTTCATCTCAAATTAAAGATAATAATAAAATCAACCTAAACAAGTGATATCTTAAGATTTCAGTTTTAAGGAGAATATAATTTTAAAAATTCCTTTAAATATTTTAACTTCCCTATTTCAGCCTATTTTCTTTATCTTTTTAAAAAAATGAAATTTCTCATTGTAATTGTAGAGTCACATGAAGTTATAAAAACAATGCAGAGATCCCCTGTATCTGTTATTCAGTTTCCCGCAAGGGTAACATTTTAAGACTATAGGATAATTTTACAACCAGGATATTGATAGTGACATAATCCATTGGTTTTATTCAGATTTTCCCAGTTTACAGCTTTACTCATTTGTGTGTGTGTGTGTGTGTGTGTGTGTGTTTGGTTCTACACAATTTCATCACATGTGTAGGCTTGTGCATTCACCTACTACAGTCAAGATACAGAACAGTTTCCAAACAAAGACCTCTCATGTTGTTCTTTTATAATCACATCCATCTCCCTCCTTAAATTTCATTCCCATCTTTAAACCTTGATAACCACTCATCTGCTCTCTATCACTAAAAGTCTTTCATTTAATTAATATTATATAACGGGAATAACACAGTCCATAACATTTTGAGATTGGCTTTTCACTGAGTATAATTTCCTTGAAATTCATCTAGGTTGTTGCATGTATCTATAGTTCATTCCTTTTTTTTTTTTTAAGATTTTATTTATTTATTTGAAAGCAAGAGAGAGTGAGCACAAATGGGGGGAGGGGCGGAGGCAGAGGGAGAAGCAGGTTCCCTGTTGAGCAGGGAGCTGGACACAGAGTCCAGATCCCAGGACCCTGAGATCACAACCTAGGCCCAAGGTAGATGCTTAACCGACTGAGCCACCCAGGTGCCCCAGTTCATTCCTTCTTTACTGATGAATAGTATTCCATGATGTGGACTGACAGACAGAGTTTAATTGTCTCTCTACTGGAGGATATCTGGGTTGTGTCCAATTTTGGGCTATTACAAATACAGCTGTTATGAACATTTGCGTATAGTTTTTGTGTGAAAATAAATTTTCTTTGCTCTGAGATATATGCTCAAGAGTGTAACTGCTGAGTAACTGAAAATAATAACAAACTTACCTAGAGTGATTATAACATTTTATATTCCCACTAGCAATTTATGAGTGATTCAGTTTTCCTATATCATTGCCAGCATTTGGTGTTGTCCATATTTTTCATTTTAGCCATTCTGAGAGATTTGTAGTGTTATTTCATTGTGGTTTTAATTGTGTTTCCCTTTAATGACATTGAATACCTTTTCATGTGTTTATTTGCTATCCGCATGACCTCTTCAGTAAAATGTTTGTTCATGTCTTTTTTTAACTTTCTTTTTTTATTTTCTTTAACTGTTGAGTTTTGAGAGTTCTTTATATATTCTTGATACTAGTTCTCTGTCAGATATATGCTTGCAAATATTTCCCCTTCTGTAGCTTTTCTTTTTATCCCCTTAATATGGCCTCTGACAGAACTAAAACATTTAATTTTGGTGAGGTTAAATTTACAAGTTTTTCCTTTATGGATCGCGCCTTTGGTGTCAAGTCTCAAATATCTATGTCTAGCCATAGATCCTGAAAATTTTCCCAAAATCTGTGTTCTTTCAACCAACTGTACAAGCTTAACATTATTGAGATTTTGTCTTGACCTCCAACTTTATCTATCCTACTTAGGAAAGAAAGTTTTAGAAACAGGGGCTAGAAGATCAAAATTTTCTTCCAGGAAGGTATCCTTGGTGATCTAGCTAAGAATTTTATTCTTCCTCTTCTATATTTATGAGGATAGTCTGGGAGTCAGGGTAAATCCCACCACAAACTCCATAGGGCAAACATCCATTATCATTGCTTTAAAAATGACATTAATCGTCTGGTGGTTTTCTTTTGCGGATTACAATTGTAATCCTGATGATATTTGAGAAATATTGGGTAATGCAAAAAAATTTCTCCCCATTAAAAAGGAACAGTATTAAGTCAAAACTACAATGACATACCACCTCACACCAGTCAGAATGGCTAAAATTAACAACACCGGAAACAACAGGCGTTGGCAAGGATGTGGAAAAAGGGGAACATTCTTACATTGCTGGTGGGAATGCAAACTGGTGCATCTACTCTGGAAAACGGTATGGAAGTTCCTCAAAAAGCTAAAAATAGAACTACCCTATGACCCAGCAATTGCATGACTAGGTGTTTATCCAGAGGATACAAAAACAGTGATTAGAACGGCACATGCACCCCAACATTTATAGCAGCATTATCAACAATAGCCAAACTATGGAAAGAGCACAAATGTCCATCAACTGATGAATGGATAAAGAAGATGTGGTATATATATTTAATAGTGAAAATAAGTCAGCAGAGAAAGACAAATATCACATGATTTTACTCATATGTGGAATTTAAGAAACAAAATAGATGAACATGGGGAAAAAAACAGAGAGGGAATCCAGGAAACAGACTCTTAATTATAGAGAACAAACTGAGGGTTGCTAGAGGGGAGGTGGGCAGGGGGATGGGTTAAATGGGTGTGGGGATTAAGGAGGACACTTGCTGTGATGAGCGCTGGGTGTTGTATATAAGTGATGAATCACTAAATTCTATAGCTGAAAATATTACACTGTATGTTAGCTGGAATTTAAATAAAAATTTGGAGAAAGAAAGAAGAGGAACAGTATTAATCACAAATGAAAAAGGGTCATTTTCCTCTGAGTAAACTGAAATGCACAGCTGCGCACATTACTCCCTCTGCAGGTTCATTTTTCCTAACTATATATATAGTTATATATATATTTCCTAACTATATATATAGTTAGGAAATATATATATATATATTTCACTGAGTATAATTAAATATATATATATATATATATATATTTAAACCTATTGCTCTGTTTGATATTTCATCACAAAACAGAGGGAAATAGGACATTTTTCTACTAGGTCATAGCCACATTCTATACTATAGTATGAGTTAGTTCCATGAATGTAGAGAATTCTGTTTTGTTCTGTGTTATATCCTAAGGGCAGTACCTACTATAATAGGGATGCAAAAAATTTTGCAGAATGACTGACTGAATGAATCAGGATGATAACCACTAACTATTTCTTTCGGCGATTTAGGAAAGTCGTAACTGCAAGAAAGACCAGAGTAGTGAATTCACTTAGTATTCTATTTCTGAATTATAGAGCTAAGGAGAACACAACAAGGATTTCTCAGGCTGGTTACCTTAGAGAGGAAGGAGTCTCTCTATGCTTATCCAGTTATATACAGTCTCAAGTCTGGAGGTTTGTGTTCTCCTGGTTCACCCATATTTACTTCTGAACTGAATATAACTGAGATGGGCAATATGAATACTTGTGCCCATCCCTCAGGAGCCTTAGCCTGAATTCATAAACTGGGTATTTGGTGGGTATATGCATCTCTTTGGCCTGCTGTAACTTCCCCCAGCTTCTTCTACTGCTGTCCAGACTTAAGTCTTGGGTACCTGACTACATTCCAGCCTCTGCTAGGACTGACTACATCCTTACTCTGAATCCTAGGCCACACCTTAGACATCACCCAGAATTAACTGCTATTAATGTTTTGCTTTATTTCTTTACAGTCCTAATTTGTAATTGCCATGTACTCTTTCACTGCATGCTTGTACTCATCCTAGAATGCATCATGCTCTGTCACCTTGGGCCCTTTCCTCACATTGTTCTTCTAGAACACTCTCCCTGCCATGTTCCCACCTGACTTCTCATCACACAATGCATGCTTCTCCCTTTGTTCAGTTAACTCATTTCCTTCCTGTGTTTTCTGTTTAAACATTACTTTCTCTGTTAAGTCTTCTGGCCTCTTAAACCAATCTTATGTGCCTGGGCACCATTGTACCTTTTATCCTCGCTGTGGGTATAAAATTGCTTGTCAGACTCTACTATGGACTTTAAGCTCTTACAAGACAAGGGACAAATTATTAATCACTGTATCAAGATTGCAGGAGTGTTTCTGATATGTAGGCAGCAAGTTTCTAACTTTGGAGAGACACAGAAGAGAGAGGAGTATAGAGCTGAGAGACAATGAACGTTATCTGTTCATCACAAAACACGTTGTCTTGTGGATTAATTCTCCTTTGTTCTACTCTCAATCCTCAAGAAATGTTGGGGGTTTCAGAGTCCACACTAAGTGAAAATAATATTATGTTGAATTTAGCCAGGCACCAAAGTGCCGTATTATCAACAAATATCCTGAAAATGTGGTTTAAATGTAGCATAAACAAGACAATCCAGGTAAACTAAGTCCTTTTGATTCTGCCTTCCCCATAGTTTTTAATAGAAGCAGAATTTGTATGTAACTTATTTCTGATAGCATTTAGTGACACAAAAAACCAAACTTACAGCAATTGAGATTGATGTTACATGAAAGAAGATTCATTATTGGTAAAGCCAATAATGACATTGCTTTCTTGGTGTGGTATCTGATACCTAGCATTCTAGTAGCCTAAGATTTAGGGCAAGGCAACTGCCAGTCCTAATGAGCAAACTGAAATGCAATCAGTTTTTACTACAGTTCAAGCCAAGCCTGAGGACTATGCAAAATAGCAGAGATATCTGTACTCTGTTTCTGTGGCCACCCTGAGACAAAATTTTATCTACCATGATGAATTTTCATGTTATAAAAATTCCACAGCCACTTTGCATACACAGCTAATTTATTTACTTGATTTTATTAGCTTCCACTGACATGGGCATAGGTTGCATTCTGGAGATAGGTTTTTAATTTCACATATATAATAAATAGTACAACGCAACCCTATTTCATTTTAGTTTCTGAAGGTAAAATTCCATGTTTTCCCTTGTTTATGCTGTAGCCCAACTAAACAGTTCCTTTTTTGTTTCAAAGGAAATCCAAGTACTTCAGGAGAAACAAGATATTTTGCAAATGGGGAGTGCTGGCTACTTAGAACATTAGTCAATTTGAAGGATACTTGTGTTATAACAGAAAGAATGGCATTTCTTTTTATTGTATTAAACCAGACTCTCTTTTCAGTCTTGAAGAGTTATAGCCATGCATTTAAAGAAAGCTAATTTTCTGGGGGAAAAATGACAGTTTTTATTAACATAAACTTTTAATCTGGCTTAGAGAAAAATTCTAACAAGTTCACAAATTTAATTTCATAAATACTTATTTTGCCAGATCCTAGACTAACCATGCATAGGAGAAAGAAGAAAGATGAGGTGGCCAAATTCTATTTGATTAGACAGAGAAGTCAACAAAATTATGACAGTCTGATATATATAGGTTTATCCATATATGTAAAAAAAAATATATATCTTATCACCAATGCTTTTATAACAGAAGTCAGACTAAATTAATTTAAATTAATTAGGTTCATTTCTCTCAGTTCCTAACTGGTATTAACATATGCCATACTTTTAGGCTAGTACTTGCGATCCCTTTGACTAAGCATAAATATCTCACAGATACTACTGAGGCTTTGTTGAGTTCACCACAGCCCCTAATACAGCATATAAGGGAGTGTCTTTGTTTGGCCCCACTGAGAATCATTAAGGAAAATAAATTAGTGTTGTATTTCTGTATTCACACAAAACAAGAAATTTGGTAGAGTGCAATTTTTGATATTTTGTATTATGAAAAGACTACATTTTTTTCCTTTTTCCAAATGTGAAATATAATTAGTTGTCTCCTTTTGAACGTATGCACAGAGATTCAGTCATGCCTCATCAGTATTATATTATATAATTATAAAGAATTCATATTAAATATTTCTAGAAGTATAAGCATTTCTCTAGTTTGGTGTTAAAACCTTTATGGACCATTCTTCCACTTACAGAGACTTTCAGCTAAGGGTACCATTCCTACCCTCACTTTCAGGCAGATTCTAAAATAATTCTCCAGATTTTTATCTCCCTCCTCTTATACTTCCTTTTTCTACCCCTTTAATTCCTTAAGAGGGAAAATGATAATATGGAAAGAATACAGGGCTTGTTTTTAGATGAATGAGGTACAAATCTGGGCTCTGCTCCGAACTAATTATGTGGCCTTGAACTGAATTTCTGCATCTCAGTTTTTCCATCTCTCAAACAGGACATTAAGACTTGCATTATGATAACATTTGAAAGGAGACAACTCCTGTTAAGAACTCCATAAACGTTAATTCTGTCTCCTCCAAAGTGAAAGTTACAAATGGAGTGCATGAAGCCTTCCATGACAAGGGTCTGCTCATTTTTGTTTGCATGTCTTGAACAGAACAAGAAAGGCCTCCAACTTTTTTGTGCATCTGGGTGGAAAAGCCTCATGTTGAACCTGACACTTGATTTTGTGGCCAAGGACACTCTCTAAGCTGTGAATTTTGTTTGATTCATTATGGATAGCAAAATATTTTTTGAGAATTAGGAAAATAGTAGGAGAAAAAAGCTGATTAGAAGACAGGACAGTAGCAATCTTCTTTCTAGTATATCAGACCATTTACTCAATGCTATGAAACCTAGCCATGTTTCTCAAGAAATGTCTGTGATTTTCATCATGGGTGAGTTTAAGGTTGGCAGGGTGGTGAGTCTCACTCATTCTTACCCATCCACAGGAATAAAAATTTTTAAAAAGCAAAGTTCAACAAGGTTATCTTTCTCTACCTCATCTGTGGGTTAGGAAACCTGGTATAGAAACCAGGACTAAAAGAATGCTAAAATTCTGGAAAATTTATAACTTATACAGTAAAAATTCCCAAAATGCTGAAAACCAGAAGGGCCATATGAAATTGTTTTTACGGAAAAAAGAGGGGTGACCTTATCAGACAACATTCCACTCAAATATTTGCTTATGTACGAAAAGTACATGGGAAGAGGCAAAGTAGGAGGTGGTCTAAGAAGAAGTAGGAATTGGGTGTTGATTTTGATACGTTCTTTATAGATCTTGGATACCAGCCCTTTATCTGATACGTCATATGCAAACATCTTCTCCCATTCCGTAGGTTGCCTTTTAGTTTTACTGACTGTTTCCTTTGCTGTGCAGAGCTTTTTTATCTTGCTGAAGTCCCAATAGTTCATTTTTGCTTTTGTTTCCTTGCCTTTAGAGACATGTCTAGCAAGAAGTTGCTGTGGCTGAGGTCAAAGAGGTTGCTGCCTGTGTTCTCCTCTAGGGTTTTGATGGATTCTTGTCTCACATTTAGGTCTTTCATCCATTTTGAGTTTATCTTTGCGTATGATGTAAGAGAATGGTCCAGTTCATTCTTCTGCATGTGGCTGTCAAGAAGTTAAAAACAGAGCTACCCTACTACCCAGCAATTGCATTACTGGGTATTTACCCCAAAGATACAGATGTAGTGAAGAAGGGACACCTGCACCCCAATGTTCATAGCAGCAATGTCCACAAAAGCCCAACTGTGGAAAGAGCCGAGATGTCCTTCAATAGATGAATGGATAAAGAAGATGTGGTCCATATACACAATGGAATATTACTCAGCCATCAGAAAGGATGAATAGCTACCATTTACATCGATGTGGATGGAACTGGAAGTTATTATGCTAAGCAAAGTAAGTCAATCAGAGAAAGACAATTATCATATGGTTTCACTCATACGTGGAATATAAGGAATAGCACGGAGGATCATAGGGGAAGGGAGGGAAAAGTAAATGGGAAGAAATCAGAGAAGGAGACAAACCATAAGAGACTCTTGACTTCGGGGAACAAACTGAGGGTTGCAGAAAGGGAGGTGGGTAAGGGGATGGGGTAACAGGGTGATGGGCATTATGAAGGGCACGTGATGTGATGAGCACTGGGTATTATACGCAAATAATGAATCACTGAACACTATATCAAAAACTAATGATATGTTGGCTTCTCTCTTCTCTATCTGTATGACCTTGACCAGGCTATTTATCTCTTCAAGATATGTTGATATGTTGGCTAATTGAATTTAAATAAAAAAAAAAGAAGTAGGCATTGGGCTGAATCTTTGCAGCATGCTGTTAGGAATAAAGCTGAGTTCAGTATGGGGCTGAGAATAACCATGAGATTTAATAATGTTTGCCTTCTTAACTGACATGCTTACAGAGAAATAAGTATTTAAAGCAAAAACCTTGTTCTGAAGAAAATTATGGGGACGTGCACACACACACACACACACACACACCATATACACACCCCAACAACTCCACAACATTCGTTCTGCTTAATTTGCAATTCTCTTCAGGGTTTTTTTCAGAGCATACTTGACATCCTTGTTCCTTAGACTATAGATGAGAGGGTTCAACATGGGTACTATATTGGTGTAAAAGACTGAGAAGAACTTCCCCTGGCCAATAGAACCATCAGAAGAGGTCTTGAGATGTGTGAACAACCCAGATCCATAGAACAGACCAACAGTTACTATGTGGGAGCCACAGGTGCTGAAGGCTTTGGACCAACCTTGAGCTGATGAGACGTGGAGGACACTGGACAGGATCAAAGCATAAGAAATGAAAATAATGAAGCTGGATATTATGACAACTGCGCCCACAATAACAGAAGTCACAAGCTCACTGGCATAGGTGCTGCTGCAGGAGAGCTGGAGGAGGGGGAAGATGTCACACATGTAATGGCTGATGATGTTGGAAGCACAAAAGGACAATCTGACCATGTCCCCTATGTGGACCATAGCACCAGCAAACCCCATCACATAAGAACCAAACATCAGCAGAGAACAGACCTGAGGGGACATGGTGACCGTGTACAGCAGGGGTTTACAGATGGCCACATAGCGATCATAGGCCATGGCTGTCAACACATAGCACTCAGAATGGACAAAGAAACAGAAAAAAAACAGCTGAGTCATGCATTCTGCAAAGGAGATGATATTCTTCTCTGACACAAAGTTCATCAGCATTTTAGGTGTAATGACCAAAGAGTGGCAGAGATCTATGAAGGATAAGTTGAAGATGAAAAAGTACATGGGAGTGTGCAAATGAGAATTTAGGCAAATTAGATTAATTAAGCTCAAATTCCCTACCACAGTGACCACATAGTTCAGTAAGAAGAGAAAGAAAAGGGGTAACTGGAGCTGAGACTGATCTGTAAGTCCCACCAGGATGAACTCCATCACTGAAGAGTCATTTTTCGTAGCCATTTGCTGCAGGGGTGTGATCTGTGAGGGAATGAGAGAAGTGTCACATTAGGAAGGGACTCAGATCCTTTGCTTCTAGAGAAGGCCCTGTTCTGTGGGGGCTTGAGTGTGACAGTACCCTGGAAGAAGAGCCAGGGCAAGGACTCTCCATCTTTAACTTTCTTCTCTTGCTTGTCCTTTTCTTCCATGTTTTCAGATCTCAACTGTAACTCCTCACCTCCCCTGGCCAGACATAATCCAGAATGAAGTCTTTTAGCAGGGACACCAAAAATGATGATCACATGTGAGAGAGAAGGAAGCAATATCTTGAAGAGATAAATAGCCTGGTCAAGGTCATACAGATAGAGAAGAGAGGAGCCAACAGTTGTACTTGAGACCACTTCCTATGAAAATTCCTGGAGCTCCGAGACAGTAAAGTCACTGTGATACCCACTGCACCCACTGCTCAACCCACTCTCTCCCTCTTACCTTTCAGAAACTCAGTACCTGGCTTAGTGGAAGTGCTAAGAGGTAAAAAGGCTCAGAGAGATTAAGTAACTTGTCCAAGATTACATGTAGTAACTGGAGGAATTTGAATTGCCCTATTGTTGTGAACTTCTCCTGACCATTCCGTTTATCTAATCTTACCTCAAAAACACAATGAATTGTTTAGGAAGGACAAGCGGCCTCTCCACACCTCTCCTCTGCTGTGGGAATGAAAACATGAGAACAGAAGGACTCAGCTGCCCAACTTCCTTTTGCCTGGAGACCTCTCTGGGGCCAGACTCCTAAGTGTTCTCTTCCCTTTACTGTCCTGAAGGAGACAAAGGCTCTGAAAATGGAGAAGCCAATATCCCTTCTGTTTGTGGATTTGCATAAAATGTCTTCAGGGCAAGGCAAATGCATCAACTTTATGTCTCCAAACCATCAGTGGGCTATATTGTGAATTTATCTTATTCTCTGTGGATCTCGGCAACTTGTTCAGAATCTTGAAACAAGGCTCATTTAGCATCAAAGTTTGATCAGGCTCCTGAGGGGAGAAATTACTGAGCCTGTGTTTACATCCTTTGCCAATAAGTTAGCATTGGTTCCTTTGGGACTCAATGTTCTCCAAGCATTGGTTCACATTAAAACTTTTGGATCCTCTGCGCAGGGAGGGAGTAGCCTCCTTTGTGTTCCTAGTTATCCGAGAGCTCATGCTCAATTATGAAAGAGGAATATTCAGGGGCAGAGCCATTGCCATTCCCAATACTTTTTTCATTGTTTTGTGATTGGTATAGAATTATGTCATAACTTTATACCATCCATCTTTTGGTGTATTTCATATCTATAGAAAAATATAAGAGAGACATATTAAAAGAATGAATTCTGGGGGGTGCCTGGGTGGCTCAGTCCGTTGAGCATCCAACTCTTGGTTTCTGCTCAAGTCATGATCTCAGCGTTGTGAGATCAAGCCCTGCACTGGGCTCAGTGTAGAGACTGCTTGAGAGATTCTCTCTCCTCCTCTCCTACCCCCCCACTCTTCCTTCATCTTGCTCTCTCTATCTTGAATAAATAAAATCTTAAAAAAATGAGCTCTGGAGTCAAATTAATCAAAATTGAATTAAAAATCTTCCACTTACTATGTGTGTGATCTCGGACAAATTACTTAATCACTCTGAGCTTATTTTACCTCATCTACATTGTAAGTTTAATAACAGTTCCTACTTTCTCAGATTGCTTTGAGGATTAAATGCCTCATAATCTCTAGCACATTTAGTACACTGCTTGGTATATGTTAAGCGCTAAGTCAGTATTAGTTTTCCTTCTTCTTTATCCTTATGTATATCTACACACAGACCTCTTCCTCAAGTTCCTAATTCTGTACCCAACTGTTTACTAGACATCCCTGCTAAATTGAATTCAGCTTCTCCTTGTGGCCCCAGAAATGTTTCTCTTCTTGCTATCCTTTTCTAAGTTAATGGCACCATCCTTAAGCTAGAGAGCTAATCTAGAAATGGGTTGTCATTCTGGGCTCTTCCTTCCCACTAACCATCAGCATCTGATCTTCGAAGTTTACATAATTCTATTTCCTTAAAGTCCTTGGTTTCTTACCCTTCCTCTTCACTGTACTGCCTTTGATAAAGCTCTCTTGCCTCAAGTTTGGAATACTTTAAAATTTTTCTTAACCTGGGGTCCTACTATCACCCATTATATTAGCTTTTTATTGTTGTGTAATAAATTACTATAAACTTAGTGGCTGAAAACGACACCCATTTATTAGTCATAGTTCTGTAGGTCAGAAGTCTGGTACAGAATGTCATGCTGGATGCTCTGCACAGGCTGACATCAGGTTGTGGGCAGGACTGCATTCCCTTCTGGAGGCTCTGGGGAAGAATGTGTTTCCAAGCTCCTTCAGGTTGTTGGCAGAATTCAGTTCCTTGAGGTCTCCATTTCCTTGCTGGCTATCCACTAGGGGTCACTCTCAGCTTCTAGACGCTGCCTTCATTCCTTGTATAATCTGCCCGTCTTCAATCCAGCAATAAACAACACAGGAATCCTTCCTGTGCTTTCACTCTCTCTGACTTCCCCTTCTGCCACTAGCTTGAGAAAAAACTCTCTGCCTGTAAAATGTTTGTGTGATTGGGTTAGGCCAGCTCTGATAATCTCCCTAATTTAAGGTCAGCTATACCATATAACATAGCACAGTCACTGGCATGGTATCTCATTATATTTACAGGTTCCCCTCATACTCAAAGAAGAGAGGATTATACAAGGGAGAAAGTCACTGGGGAGTCATGTTTTAGAATTCTGCTGTCCATAACTATCTTCTCTGGAAATCTATTCACACATTTTATATAGAATTACTGATAGAGAATGCATCATTCCCTTGCCTAAATCCCTTCCTCTTCTCCAGCACTGGTGCAAACCTCTCAGCCTGTCACAGAAAGTTCTCTAGGGTTTGCTTCCTAACTGCATCCACAGTCTCATCCCCCATGTCTCCACTCCTTGAATCGTACTCTCCAGGAACACTGAAGAATCTGAAGTTCCTCTCATACATTCTGATGACTTCTTGGCTCCGTGTTGTTTCATCTGCCTGAAATGCCTTCCCCCTTCTTCCTCACTTGGATATCACATAGTCATTCTCCAAGACTCAGTCCTGTCCTCATTTCTGATGGAACATCTCTTCTGATCTCTTCCCCTGTCCCCACTCTCATCACCTGCAGTGCTGTCTCTGTATGCTGCTGAGGCATCTTGTGTACACTCCCACTTACACACAACAAGCTTACCCATGTATCTTTGTTACACTTAGACTGTACCCTCCCAGAGGGCAAGGATTCAGTCTTACTCATGTTTATCCATGCTGCTATGAACAGATTTCTCCTTCCTTCTTCCCCACCCTTCCTCAATCTCATCTTTAATCTTGTATTTCTAAATAAAATGCAGTTGCTTCTCAGTTTATCAGTATTAGGCCTTGTCAATTGACTTTAAGTTTGGGAAATGAAATTTAGCCAATTTTCACCTTCTACCATCACAAAAGTACTTCCCAGTGTTTTCATCCTCCCAATACAGTTTTTTAAGTTAGATCAAGTCAGTGTTTACATGATTTATAAGGATGTACATGCTCTGCATATCTTTTTTTTAAAGGTATTTTATTTATTTAATTGAGAGAGCACTTGAGTGTGCACAAGAGCAGGGGTGAGGGGTGGGGGAGCTGCTGAGGGAGAGGGAGAAGCAGACTCCCCGCTGAGCAGGGAGCCCATGCTAGGCTGATCCCTATCCCAGGACCTGAGGTCACACCCTGAGCTGAAGGCAGACGCTTAAGGACTGAGCCACCCAGGCGCCCCTATGCTCTGCATACCTAAGTGGTAAAATTTGCTGATTACTTTTCCTTTACAATCCTTGTTCTCTCTACAGTAAATAATGGTCTGGGTTATTTGTTGGTTCAACTTTCTATGTTCTTACAATTAATTAATCTCAACACTCTCCCCCAGTTGGTTAAATCATCTTTCAATCCTTACAAAAACTTCAAGTGTTCAAAATAAAATATACATTATTAAAATACAGTAAGTTTCTATCTCACTTATTGGAAGTCCAAGATATGTTTTCTAAATCACAGACAGCTTCCTAAAAAAAAAAAAACAAAAAAACAAAAAACTTGGACCTAAGATCCTTCTTGTAGCTCTGTCACCTTCAACATATACTCTTTTATATCAAGTTGGCCAACGAGGAAACATCGTGAGAGATTATGAAAAGTGAAGTTTTTGTGGGTTTGGAACTGGAACACTTAACTTTTACTTATATTTCATTCCTTAGAACTCAGTCACTGGGTTGTGCTTAACTGAAAGGGAAGCTAGGAAATATAGTCTAGGCTTGTGACCAAGAAGAAGATAAAAAGAGTTTTTGGATAGCTGGCCTATCACCATCTTGCACGTCTTGACCCTATCACAATGTCTGAAAGTGTCTTTGTTTTATACTCATATGTAAATGATAATACTCAATATATGAACTTCCAACTATTTCTCTTGTTTTTAGTGTAGTATGACCACACTCAAGTGCTTTCCTTCCAGAGATCCTCCATTCTATACTTTCTATAGAATAACCTCCCGTCTTCCGCTTCAGGAGAAGCATTCACCTGGAGATCTGTTTTTTTTTTTTAAGACTTTCATAGAGGGCTCCTGTTTTTATCTTTTCCTTCACCTCTATTTTCAGAGGTGATTTGTGCCACCAAATTACTGAGCACTCAGGAGATGATGAAGTGTGCCATATTTGTGTCTACCATGTGGCTTAGCTTGAGCTTCCTGGAGACTACTGAGTCAGTTACTGATCATTTTTCTGCTTTCCAGCTTTCCAAATTTCTTCCCACTCTTCTCCCCCCTACTGTTTTCCTTGTCCCAGTGGGTTAATGTAATATACTTGTGCTTCAGACTTCTAATGCCTTTAGATTCATTCCAGTGGGCTTTCATAAAGAAGAGTACATGGGCTCAATCTGCTATGTCTAATCAGAAGCCCTACTGCTGAATTTCTAAGGTGATGTCTGGGAGTATACAAAATCATAATTCCATTGGCAAAATGCACCTGTGTCCCTGCTTAGAGAAGGGTACTGTCCCTGAGGTTTAAACTCCTCCACAAACAAGTTATGTGATTATTTTAGAACTTTTATTGATTCATTTCATTCAAGAAACATCTCTTAGAGGACTTAAGTTGCAAGGCACTCTGAACACAAAAAGGAAGAAGACACAGATCCTGCCCCTTGGTTTTCTCAGTTTGATTAGAGAAGCAACAAAAGAAATTAAGGATTGTATGATTTATAGATAAGTGGTCCTAGTCACAATACTACATTCTTTTATTAGCTTGTCCTTTATAATTTTCACAACTATCTGAGATAGGCATTTCTCTCTCACATATGAAGAAACCAAAATTAGGGTTAAATGGTTTTGCCAAAGTCACAGCAACTAATGGCAGAGCCACGGTTCAAACACAGATCTTTCTTTTTATTCTTCTCTAGAGGTACCAAGAGGTGCCACTTGAAATTGTATATCCTATTCCTTTCCTGTATATCTTGCTCTGATCTATCAAGGCACATTTTTCCTTTCACATAGTTAGTGCACACTTACTCTTTCTGACCATGGTTGTAGATCCATTTAGATTCCTCACAACTACCCTCCTCTTTCGACCCCAGTTTTTTCCCACTTGCCCTTGCTTGTTGCCAAAGCCTGAAGTACAGCAGGACTCAGAGAGTTTGCTTCCTGGAATTTGGAGTTTCTTATTTTCAAATTTACAGTTATTTTGAAATTTGGGCATTTTCTGTCTTTGGATTATGCTGTGATTATGTTGTTTTTATGGAGTTTTATTTGTTCTTCTTATTGTTTTCTGTTACTTTTACCAGAGGCATTGGCAGGTGCACATCTAAGAAGATGCCATTTTCTCTGGTTTCTTAGAAGTCTTCTCAGAAATATATATATATTTTAAAGATTTTATTTATTTATTTGACAGAGAGAGACAGCCAGTGAGAGAGGGAACACAAGCAGGGGGAGTCGGAGAGGAAGAAGCAGGCTCCCAGCGGAGGAGCCTGATGCGGGGCTCAATCCCAGAATGCTGGGCCTCTCAGAAATATTGTCTTTGAAATTCTATATATGTTAAAGTGCTGTACTGTATTGATTTGGAGATGATTCACTTCTCAGTGAACTCAGAAATATTATTTTGGTTTTGGTTTTTTAAAAACATCATTGGTCATCATCTAAATCTGTACTCTCTTAGAAAAAGTAAATATTCAAAAAGTTATCAGGACTATTATTGAAAATAAGACTATTGACTATTGCTGTTATTTAAGACAACCACCTTGTTGGAAATAACCACATTGTCATATAAAATAGATTTTTTTTTTATGAGATTGAAGACCTGAAAGCGTGTAAAGAGCTACTAGGTGACAATAGGTTACACAAAGAATCCTACATCTGTTAGACAAATTGAATTACCTAAGTAATTATTTACTCTCTCTCTCTCTCTCACACACATCTTCAGATCCCAATGGTTTCACTGGTTAATTCTATCAAACATGTAAGGAAGAAATAATGCCAATTTTCTGCAAATTCTTTCAAAATACAAATGAAGAGAAAATACTTCTCAACACATTTTATGAGGCCAGCATAACCCTGATTCTCAAATGAAACAAAGAATTACATGAAAAAAAATACAGCAATCTCCCTCAGAAACATAAGTACAAAAATTAAAGGGGATCCCTCCTACATTGTTGGTGGGAATGCAAGTTGGTACAGCCACTCTGGAAAACAGTGTGGAG
>NC_048225.1:19632499-19638367 GCF_002007445.2 Ailuropoda melanoleuca | reverse complement strand
TCAGGGGATGTACTGTATGGTGATTAACATAATATAATAAAATAAAATTAATTATAAAAAAAAAATATTAGCTAAACTAATATAGTGTTCTATAAAAAGGATAATGTATTATGACCAAGTGGGGTTCATCGCACAAAATCAAAGTTGGTTTCAACTCTGAAAATCATTCAATATAGTTCATAACAGCAAAGAATAAAGGAGAAAGCAATATGATCAAGTACGATAAAATAAATACTCATTATCCTAAGAAGTCAGAAAAATAGAAAGAAGCTTCTCAATGCAGCAAAAGGCATTTATAAAAGATCTATATCTAAAATCACAGTTAATGGTAAAGACTGAATCTTTCCCTATAAGATTGGAAATAGCTAAGATTATTCTCTCTCTTCCATATTTGGTGAAGAGTCTACCTATTGAAATAGGATACGAAAATGAAATAAAATGCCAGTGATGGAAAAAGAAAAAAATAAATATTATTCACAGAAAATATGACTGTTAGTGCAGAAAATCCTAAACCCCCCCCCAAAACCAAAATACAAGAACTAATAAATGGAGTTAGCAAGGTCTCAGGATACAAGGCCATTAAACATAAATCAACTGCATTTCTTTATAACCAGCAGCAATTTTTTTAAATGAAATGAATACAAACACCATTTACAACAGGATCCCAAACTAAAATAATTAGAAATAAATTTGATGAAAGATATGCAAATCTCTAAGCTGAAAACTTCAAAACCTTGCTCTGAGAAAGAAAAAAAAAAAGATTTACATAAATGAGAGACACACCATGTTCATGGATTGGAAGATTCAATGCTGTTAACATGTCCACTTCCCTAAAACTGATCGATAGATTCAATGCAATCCAAATAAACACAGTGGTTCAGTGCCTTCAAAATTCTGAGAAAAAGTAGCTTTTAAACTAGAACTATATTCCCTATCCATTGCCAATAAAATAAAAGCAATTCCAAAATTCATTGTCTATAAAATTTGCATTCCATGCACCCTTTCTAAGGAAATAATGGAGTACCTGCTTCATCAAAATGAGGAAGAAAACAGACACAGTGAAGAGGAATCTAAGGAGATATGACAAGTAAATGTAGCGTGGTGACCTCGATGAGATCCTGGATCTGAACAAGGTAAATACTAAGGGAAAATAGTATGGACCTTACTTAATGCTAACATAACAATATATATTTATTAAATTGTAACAAATGCACTGTAAGATGTTAATAATAGGGGAAGCTGTGGGTATGTGGACATTCTCTGTACTATGTTCTCAATTTTTCTATAAATCTAAAACTAGATACTAAAGTCCATTTAAAAAAAAAAAGGAGGGAAATCAAGAAACAGGATGATACAGGATGCAGGAAACAGGGGCCCTAACACAGGTGAGAGGTGAAGACAATCTCCAGAAAGATGGTGAAGAGGGATCTCATGATGTTAACCTTTTAACAAATTAAGAGGGCATCCCATTAGCACTGGAGTGGACAATAAGTTTCTTGGAAGGACTTTTTAAAGAAGATGAAATAATAGAATACCAGCTAACATCCTACATGATACATACACATATACAGCTACAGCTGTATGTACTGGAGGGGAGCTATACAAATGGGAAGAGGCAAGGGATAAATCAGGAAAACCCACAGAATATTAAGCAAATGAAAGCACCTGAAAATACGCACTTCCAGGAAAACAAAAAAGGAAAGAAAATGAAAGCAAAGTATTTGATGCATTCTCTGTAAATCATGTTTAAAATTATCTTAATAACATAATTGCTAAGATTTATCTAACTTAATTTATATTTATAACCATACTGCAAGGAAGTGAAGGTATGTGTGTTTGTGCAGTGACAGGGAGGTGAAAAAAGATTAAATTCTTATGCATTCCATAGGAACTCACATGAGGAAACCATTGGAGTAATCTAAACATGAGAGAAAGAGAACCTTATCCAATTAGTATAATTGAGAAAAAAAGGCTAGACCACGATTTCAAAGAGAGATTCTCTGGGACTTGGAGACTAGATTAAGAAGGTGATTGAGAAGAAGGAGCTGACTAGTTTGTGAATTACTTGCCTAGGTGGTGGCAAAAAAAAAAAAAAAAAAGAAAAAAAAAAGAAAATGATGATCAGAGGAGGACCAGTNGAAAAAAAAAAGAAAATGATGATCAGAGGAGGACCAGTACTGGGAATTAACAAGAAAATGCTGAATGCAGTTTAGGGCACTTTAGCTTGAGACACATAAATAGGACTGTAGGGAACAGGTTCATGCTATACATATAAGTGAATATAAGTGAGTACTGGGAATTAACAAGAAAATGCTGAATGCAGTTTAGGGCACTTTAGCTTGAGACACATAAATAGGACTGTCCAGGAGGCAGTAGGGAACAGGTTCATGCTATACATATAAGTGAATATGAACAAGGAGAACAAAACACTTACCAGACTCTTTCTTTGTACCAGGCAGTGCTCTACCACCTTCCATGCACTAAATCATTTAACCCGTACGACAATTATTCTCATCATACAGATGTGGACACCAAGACTGAAAGAGGTTAGGTAACTGGTCTAAAGTCTCACAGCAAGTGCAGAAACCCTCTGGATTTAAATTCAGACAGTCTGATTGTGAGTCACTCCCTTAACTACTTTGCTACAACAAACCACAACCTCAGGCTAGTAGGAGCACTGGCTCTCTCTGCTCTCCTCACACTACTGTCAAATCCACAACTATGCTCCATGATGTGGGTACTGATGTTGCCTACTGCTCAGGACTGAGTGAGCAACCCTTGTCAGTGGCAGCTCAGCTTCCAGGCCTCCTGGCCTGGCCCACCCTTGCGGGAACCTCTGCATCTACCAAGCTGGGAGTAGGGCATGTTGATGGGAGGAGCTCTATGTAAAACATCACAGACTCCCATTGTCTTACATAAAGTTCCACACTTTTTGAAGTGTCACCAGTTCTCAGATTTGATTCATCCAGAGTGCCAGAATTGTTGTTTTGGCCAATTCGGTCCCAGCTTATATTTGCTGACCTTCGCACTCAGCCATAGCTGGCAGTTCCACTGAAGGTCTGTTCGGTTTGTCCTACCCATCCTTTTCAAAAAAATGTAAACTGTGTGTGTGACTTGCTTCTAATAATTTTTGGTGGAAAAATCCAAAATTGTAGCAAATGAGTTGATATTACATGAAACCTGTTTCATAAGTCTTAACCTATTACTGAGAAAGCCAATAGTGACATTGCTTGCCAAAGTGGAGGCTAGAGTCTTGTCTTTTGAGAAGAGAGGTACAAACATTACACAAATTTCAGTAATTGTTAATTTAAACACCCTAAAATCTTGTATTGTGAAGTTTAGTCATATTTATAACTTATCATTTAACCCAATTGACAGATACATGTTTTGTCAGGTAGTTTATATTTCGGCTTACATGTGTGGGGAAAAATATTGTATCAGGGTTTATGTGGACAAACAATAGGAAGTGACTCTGATAAAGTATGTCAATTACATCTCAATTAAACTGGAAAAAAGTGATTCTAGCTTCTTTAAATAGAAAAAAAGTTTATAGAAAGGACATTGGGAATTGAGAGATTTGGTATGAAGTTGTAAAACCAAAGCTGGAGAGCAAGGCAACTCCAGGGGCCAATGGGCAGGAAGTATTTCAGAGGAATAGTCTGGCCACATTGTTGGCCCTGATGCTGCAAGATCCCCACCCTATTTTTACCACTGACTCAGCCCTGGAACACAGCTGCCACTTGAAAGGTTCCCAATTGTTTCACTGTATTTGCATAATTTGATCCAGGTCAAAATCTTAGATAGGAGTTACGGGATTGGCTGAGTCTAGGTCAGTGTGCCTGTTCTGTTGGCCAGGGAATGTAGGGGCAGAACTTCTCTCCCTCTTGGATTCTATAGGGGAAGGCTGGGCACTACATCCCACCAAGATGACACAAAATGAGGATTCTGTCTGAGCAAGAAGTGGGACCCTTTTTCATCTTCCCAAAGATAAATATGTGTGCAAATGTGCTTTCCTATTTATAGAAAGGAAGAAATTATGTTTGCAAATATATAGAGAGATTTACATAAAATCAAATATTACGTTTTTGTGGGGATGAGGGATTTGTGCTTTTGTAAATAAATTTTTATTTTAAAATAATTGTAGATTTAAAGAAAAGTTATAAAGATAGTTCAGAGGATTCCTGGACATACTCTTAATGCAGATTCCCCCTAGTATAAATTTCATACATATCCGTGGTACATTTCTTAAGACTAAGAAATTAACTTCATTACAACACTGCTAATGAAATGATTTTACTTTGGATTTCACCAGTTTCTGCACAATTGCCATATTTCTGTTCCTGGATCCAATTTAGGAAGTCATGTTGCATTTAGTTGATACATCTCCTTAGTCTTCTCCGATCTGTGACAATTTCTTAGTCTTTGCCTTTTTTAAATGACTAAAGCAAATTTGAAGAGTGTAGATCAAATATGTTATAGAATGTCCTCATTCGGTTTTGTATAATGTTTTCTTATGCTGAGACTAGAGAAAAATGTCCAGTGAAGAGTCCTTACCATTGCATCATAACAAGGTCTAGATGACATCAACATGATTTACCAACTGGTGGTGTTAACTCTGATCAACTGGTTAAGGTGGTTTCTGTCAGTTTTCTCCATTGTAAATTTACTGTTTTTCCCTTTTCCTACTCAATTCTTTGGAAGTAAGTCACTATGTGCAAGGGAGAGGAATTAAGCTCTACCTCCTGGAGGGGAGTTATCTAGCTATGTATATTTGAAATTCATCTGGATTCATGGATATTTACTTTATTCTTTGGGTTATAATCCAATAGTACCATTTTTTATTTTGTTTTCCAAATAATTCCAGCTTTGGTCCTTCAGAGCTCCCACGTTGAATCCTATGAATTTTTGACTATGACTCCAACTTCTTTTTAAAAATCAATTTTTTTTTTTACTCTCTGACACTATAAGATGCTTCAGAATCATTCTGAAATTTCCTTGGTCCAACTCTAAAAGGAATCATTTCTCCAAGGAACCCTAGTTCTTATCACCAGAGAACGTTATTCAGAAATAAGATCTGGGTGCTGGATGTGTTCATTGATACTAGGGTATCACTGCTTCTAGGTCCTCTTGAAGGTGCCTCAGCCCCTCCAGCCAAACTGGTAGTGTTTAAGCTTTAGGAAGCACCCTTGCCCTGCATGATTGATTAACCTTTCTTTGTATATCTATAGATTATGCATTCTTTCCTAGAAAGAACAGAGCACCTCTGCATGTCGGGAAACAGAAACCAGACCCCCTTGCAGAACCGCCATAATCAAGGGGATGTAATCAAGAAATGTTAGGGACCAGGTACTCCCTTTATTAACTGTTCTAAACTCCTTTAAAAACCCCCAAGGCCAGGCAGGAACCTCGGAGTTGGCTTGTGGACAAGAGCCCACCGTCTCCCCAAGTGGCTGGCCTCCTGAATAAAGCTCATATTCCTTTCCAATCAAAACTCTTGAGTATTGGCTTTTTGAGTGACAGGCAGCTGAACCTGGATTTTGGTAACACTCTCAGTGGAAAGGGGTGGGAAATATGTTGTGTATTCAAACTCCTGTGTGTATCTCCCTATCTAATTATTTCTTTTTTTTTAAATTTTATTTTATTATATTGTGTTAATCANATCACCATACAGTACATCCCCAGATTCCGATGTAAAGTTTGATGCTTCATTAGTTGCGTATAACACCCAGTGCACCATGCAATACATGCCCTCCCTACTACCCATCACCAGTCTATCCCTTTCCCCCACCCCCTCCCTTCTGAAGTCCTCAGTTTGCCTCTCACAGTCCATAGTCTTTCATGTTTCATTCCCCCCTCTGATTACCCCCC
>NC_048225.1:19622526-19632399 GCF_002007445.2 Ailuropoda melanoleuca | reverse complement strand
GCTCCCTTCTCAGCCTGCTGTCTCAAGCGTGCGGGTCCGCGGTCTGTCCACTCCCCCGTGCAGGTGGCTACGGCTTCCCGGCGCCCAGACACGGCGGCTCCCTCCCCCTTCTGTTTAGCTTCCGATATCTGTGCGCGGTTTCAGGGCTCCCCGCTTCGTANGCTCCCCGCTTCGTACCTCGATACTCAGCGCTGGAGATGTTCATTTGTAGAGATCCAGATGTATCTTCCTGCGTCTCAGGCTGATTCCGTGGATATTCCTGCTGGTCTGGTACCCTATCCAGCTCAACTCAGGGGACCGGCTGAAAAAGGGGTCCCCTACTCCTCCGCCATCTTAACCTCCTCCCCCTCCCTATCTAATTATTTCTATATTCATCTATCTTAATATCTAATAGAATCATGAATGAATGCTGTTATCTCCAACTCTAATCTAGCAACACAGACCTCATTATAGCCTTCCTTTTTTGCCTATTTGTAACTTATTTCTGTGACAATGGGAAACATAACTCCATTATCTACCATTTATTTACTTATTTGATTAGATATCATAAGTTTAGGGTGAAAAGAAATGTGTAAAACATTGTACTTTAGTTGCTGAATTTGTTTTTCACAAGGGTATGTTGGGACTCTGAAACTGTTACATGCACACCGGATACCGGGATTGATTAATAATAAGTTGTAACAGAAATTTTGTCATACTCAAATGCCTTTTCCTGGCAGATCTGCTTAAGTTCATTGCCTCCGGAGCAGTAGCCCCGCCCGCACAACTCCACCGCCCCCCCGCCCCGCGCCAAGCGGCCCCCCACCTCGCGTCACGCGCGCTTCCTTTCCGTGCGCCGGGCCGCTTCACCGCCGCTCGGAGCTCAAGGGAGCCTCACAGAAGCCTGCTCCGAGCGCGGAGCCGGTGCTCTGGGTGCCCTCTGTGCCAGAGCGCAGCGGCAGCCTCACCCTTACCTTCCCCCCGGAGTCTCCGAAGGCCGGGCTGGCGGAGGAGGCAGCTGGCGACGCCGTGCAGGTCGTGTGCGAGGGTTCCCATGCCGCGGCAGATGCTGAGCCCCAAGGGCGAGGGGCGCGCGGAGGACGAGGGCCGCGACCTGATGCCGCTGGAGAACCCGCAGCCCGAGAGCCCCAGCGGCCGTCATGGGCCTAGGCGACAGCGTGGAGGCTGCAAGAGGAGAGGAGCACGTCCCATGGACGCGCGCGGCCTCCGCCAAGGCCAATGGCTTGTACCGCAGCAACTTGAGGGATGACTCGAAAGCCGTTTTGGAAAGTACCAGCGCCCACGACCAGAAGCACCATGGAGTCCCTGCCCCGGGCCATGGCAGCCCTGAGCTAGGCCGCCCAGCAGCCGCGTGCAGCCTGGACCCTGACACATCCGACGGGGACAGATGTTCGGCCATCTTCCACTCGGTCAGCCTGGGGACCCAGGGCCCGCTGAGCTGCAAACACTGCGCGCCTGCGGCGCGGAGGGGCGTGGAGAGCATGCGCAAGTAGTAGAGGCTGCCGCCACTTCTTCAGAATAAAAGAGCAGCTCTGTGCCCCCGGTCAGGGGGAGAGGGCCCAGCAGAGGAAGACACCAGCGACAGCAAGGCGGGAAAGTTCATGCCCGAGATCCTGGGTACCTTCCAAGGCGAGAAGTAAGTCTGATGGCCCTGCAGTTGAGGCGGGGGTGCCCGCATCCCTGCTACCCATCAGCCAGAGCACCTGGCCCTCATGCCACAGCGGTTCGGAACCCAGCCGAGCACAGGCGGAGCTCGGCCCCCTCTTGGGACTCACTGTGGATGCTCTGCTTCTTGCCCCTCTGCCTTTCCATCCTTGGGGCCCCAGCTGCTTAATGCCCTATGCCTCAACACCCCCACCCCCATCCTTTCTCAGCGTCTGTCTCTGGGCCCTCAGCAACCTCTTTATGCATCGGCCTCCACCCTTTTAGGCCTTCATTCACCCCAGGGAGCCATCTCTTCATGCCTTCGTCCTCCGTCTTTCAGGGGGCCCATCTTTTTGTGCTTCAGGCCCCCATTCTCTCAGGGCCTTGTGTTTTGGGGCTTCTGCATTCTCAGGGTTCCCCTTTGTTCACAGCCTTCTGCTTTGCATCTTCACTCTGCTGCCTCTGTACTATTATCCTGGCACCCCATCCTGTATCTCAGGACCTCCCACCTTTTCAGGGCCTTTTCTCTCCCATCTCCATCTCAGATTGGTGAGGTCTCACTTCTTGCCCTGCTTGGATTCTCATTTTTGGGCTGCCTTCCCAGCACCTTCCTTGGTGGCCTATCCTTTTGCTGTGGGAAAGCAAGAGCTGGTTGCAGGCAGTTTCTTATCTTTTTCTTTTTGTTAAATAATAATTTTATAATAATTTTTTATTATGTTATGCAGGCAGTTTCTGAGGGAGGGGTGGAGACAGACGCAAAGGTTGCCTCTCTCAGGCAGTGCAGTAGGGGGTGCAGGCAAGGGGGCAGGGTGCAGAGGATCCCTGAGAGGCTGCCAACGGAAGCAGATCTGGCTCGCTCCTCCAGCAAGGCTACAGCTAGCACCTGGTGAAGAGTGAGAGCATTAGGCTCTGCAGCACAATAAAACTCAATCCGGGTAGATGATGATACCCCAGCTTCATGAAGGATCCCTGGCGTCCTCTGACAGACACACATGCAAAGGCCCATCCCCAGCTATGACCAGCTATGCCCAGCAAAGTGTTGCATGAGGACAGCTTCTTCTTGAACAGGCGAGGGCAGGGGACAGAGGATGGTGGTGACTGAGCCCCAGCCCACTGCTCCACAGGGTCCTGTTACACTGTGAGTTGGGACTGGTCCTTGCCATGCAGGTACCCAGCAGATCCCAATTTCACCCTGTTGTTGGATCCTTTCCTCTGTCACAAACCTGCAAAATCTGTCCAAGTTTCTTCTCTTACTTTTCTTGTATCTTTTTCACCTCCAGAGTGTAACTGTGATTTCTAATGAGACATTTTGACATTAAATGCTTAGAAAGCCCCCCACTGAGTTTTTAGCACTGTGGGATTAATGTTTCTGCTTTTTCTTTTCAGAGAGTTCTGTTTTTGTTTTTTTAAAGTGTAAGAAATTATAAGATCAAAGGAATTTAAAGCCACTGAGCAAAGGCAGCAATTCTGAGAAGCTGGAGAAGGGAGGATGGTGGTATTTGGGGGACACTTTCACTCCCTCACAGTTTATTGTCTGTTATCAAAGCCACCTCTAAGGCACAGGTGACAGCAGGGACATTTTTTTGGGTGGAAAAAGTCAGGTTTGTTTTTGTGCAGTCTGGTGTGTTGCTGTTCTAAGCAGGCTATTCTAGGCCTGTTATTAAGGGAGAACCTTTGCAGGGAGTGGAGCATTCTGCCCATGCAGAGGCCAGAGTTTGGGAGCCTAACCTGAGCCCTTGGAGCTCCTGTCTGCATCCTCCCACATCTTGCTAAATAAGGCATCTCCTAAAATGTGATTCTTTACATTTTGGTGTTAACAACAAAACACAACATACACACACACACAAATAATGATGTGCACTTCCAGAAAGAGTAATGGTAGGACATACCCTGTGTTCCCCTTGTTATTGATTGTAAGACCAACAGAATTCTGGGTGTCCCAGTCTTTATTCTTGGAGGAGGAAGAATGAGAGTCTTGACTTAGGTTGGCTTAAAGAAAATTCCAAGATGAATAATGTAATAAGATCATAAGATGAACAGTGTATTATATCATGGTGTAATAACAATTTTTTACTGCTTACTTCTCATCCCATTCAGATTGCTGAGGTATATTGTGTGGCTGAGGGTGGGAGTGTCTGGGAAGGTAGCAGGTAGGGCTGTTGGAGTGCATCAAAGGGCTGTAGATCCTGCTAATCGTACCATGGACTCCACTGGGAAGCTTGCTGTTGAGCCACTGGGGATGCCCTCAAGTCGTCATGGGCACCCCCTGACTTTGTGCACCTTACCCACACACAACCCCATCCTGTGGATGATTTTCCACATGTGCTTCCAGTGAGAGAAAGCCTTTGCAGATGGCGAGTAAGCACATGTGGAGAGATGGCCCAACTCTGCAGGCTGGGGAAAAATCACACACTTGAGTGTTCAGTCCTAGGGAAAAGCAAAAGGGAGGTTCTCAGCAACTAACCTGGCTTTGCAGGATGGAGGGAAGGCATACAAGTTTAAGAATTCTGCCATAAGATGAAATAAGTTTGGAGCAGGAATATCCATAGAAAAGGTCTGAGAAAGTCTCAGAATCACTAGCAGGGGTGACAGAAGGTTATTCTCTTCTAAAGCAAGTCAGAAATACTGGAGGAGGGAGCTGCTTCTTCATATATGAAGATAACAGCAGTCTTCAAGGAATACGAAAAATCAATGTAACCCAACACCACCAAAGGAACACAATAATTTTCTAGAAACAGATCCCAAAGAAATGGAGATCTGTGATTTGTCTTATAAAAAATTCAGAGGGGCACCTGGGTGGCTCAGTCATTAAGCATCTACCTTCGGCTCAGGGCGTGATCCTAGCGTTCTGGGATCAAGCCCCACATCGGGCTCCTCCACTGGGAGCCTGCTTCTTCCTCTCCCACTCCCCCTGCTTGTGTTCCCTCTCTCGCTGGCTGTCTCTATCCAATAAATAAATAAAATCTTTAAAAAAAAAGAATTCAGAATAGCTGTTTTAAGGAAGCAGAGTAAGCTACAAGAAAACACATAAGGACAATTCAATGAACTCATGAAAACAATACACAAACAAAATGAGAAGTTTAACAAAGAGATGGAAACCATCAAAATGAAGCAAACAAAATCTGGAGCTGATGAATATAATGAATGAAATGACAAATGCAGGAAAGAGTATCAGTATGTGAAGAAGAATGAGTCTTTGACAGGGCATTTAAAATTATGCAGTGAGAACACAGGAAAATAATAAAAAGGAATAAAGAAAGCCCACGTGGCCTATGGGATACCATTAAGAGAAACACTGTAGACATTACTGGAGTTCCAGAAAGGAAGAATAGAGAAAGGGACAGAAAGCTGGATTAAGGGAAGAATGGCTAAATTTCTAAGTCTGGGGAGAGATTTATACTCCTAACTTCATAAAGTTAATAGTTAACCCCAATATTTCCACCCAAAGTGATCTTCTTCAAGACATATTATAATTAAGCTGTTTAAAATCAAAGATAATGGAAACGATTTTCAAAGCAGCCAGAGGAAAAATAACCCTCACATACCAAGAAAGCCCCATAAGGCTATCAACAGATTTCTTTGAAGAAACCTTGAAACCTGGGATGATATACTCAAATACTGAAAGAAAAATCTGCCAACCAAGAATACTTCACCAAGTAAAGTTGTCTTTCAGAAATAAAGGCGAGACAAAGACTTTTCCAACAAACAAAAACTGAGGTAATTCATTGCCATTAGACCTGCTTTGTAAGAGACGCTGAAAGGAGTGCTCTGAGCTAAAACAAAAAGACACTAACTAGAAACATGAAAACATTAGAAAATATACAACACACTGGTAAATATAAATATGTTTAGTCAAATTCAGACTACTCTAGTACTACAATATGGTGGTTAACTACTTAACTCTAGTAAAGGTTAAAGGACACGAGTATTAAAAATTACTATAGCTACAATAATTTGTTAAAGGATACACAATATAAAAAGATAAATTGTGACATCAAAAACAAAATATGAGAAGGGAGTAAAAGAATAGAATTTTTGTAGTGATTGAAGTTTTTAATCACCTTAAAATAGACTGTGATGTCTATAAGATATTTTATGCAAGTCTGATAGTAACCACAAAACAGAAGCCTATAGTAGATACAAAAGGATAAAGAGAAGGGAATTGAAGCATACCATTACAGAAAGTCATCAAGTCACAAAGGAAGACAGTGAGAGAGGAAGAGAGGAACAAGGGAACTACAAAACAGCCAGAAAATAATTAGGAAGGCATTAATAAGTCCATACCTATCAATAATTACTTAAAATGTAAATGGTTGAAATGTTTCAGTCAAAAGGGAGAGTGGCTAAACAGGTAAACAAATGAAAAACAAGACCCAACTATATCTTGCTTACAAGAGATTTCCTTCAGCTTTAAGGACACATAGACAATAATGAGGGGATAGAAAAAGATATTCCATGCAAGTTGAAACCAAAAAACAGTAGGGTCAGCTATTCATCAGATGAAATAGACTTTAACTCAATAGCTGTAACAAGAGACAAAGATCATGATGTCACAATCATGATATGATGCAGAGGAGATATTATAACTGATACTGCAGTAATACAAAGAATCATAAGAGACTGGACAATTGTATGCAAATTGGTTAGACTAGAAGAAATGGATATATTTTTAGAAACATACAGCCTACAAGACTGATTTGTGAAGAAATAGAAAATCTGAACAGACCAATTACAGTAAGGACATTGAATCAATAATCAAAAACCCCCTAAGNCAAAAAAACAGTAGGGTCAGCTATTCATCAGATGAAATAGACTTTAACTCAATAGCTGTAACAAGAGACAAAGATCATGATATCACAATCATGATATGATGCAGAGGAGATATTATAACTGATACTGCAGTAATACAAAGAATCATAAGAGACTGTGGACAATTGTATGCAAATTGGTTAGACTAGAAGAAATGGATATATTTTTAGAAACATACAGCCTAGAAGACTGATTTGTGAAGAAATAGAAAATCTGAACAGACCAATTACAAGTAAGGACATTGAATCAATAATCAAAAACCCCCTAAGAAGGAAGAGCCCAGGACCTGCTGGTTTCACTGGTGAATTTTACCAAACATTTAAAGAAGAATTAATGCCACACCTTAAACTCTTCCAAAAATTATAGGGAGGGAACACTCTCAAAGTCACTGTACAAGGCCATAATTACCCTCACATCAATGCCAGGCAAGGACTCTATAAGAAAAGAAAACTGCAGGCCGCTATCTCTGATGAATATTGATGTAAAATCACCAAACAAAATTCCGTAAACTACGTTCAGTAGCACATTAAGAGGATCATACACTATTATCAAGTGGGATTTATCCATGGGATGCAAGGATGATTCAGCATATGCCAATCAATAAATGTGATACTCCAGATTAATAGAATGAAAAGTAAAAATCATACGATCATTCTCAATAGATGCAGAAAAACCATTTGACAGATTTCAACATTCTTCCATGATTAAAAAAGTACAGGAGATGGATTACAAAAGAGTATGAAAGAACTTTTGAGGGTGATGGAAATGCTCTAGATCTTGATTATGGTGGCAATTACATGACTGTATTATTTTTTGAAAATCATTGAAAAACTGTACTTTTAAAGTGGTTGCATTTTGTTGTTTTCAAATTATAACACAATAACATTTAAAAAAAAAAGAGAATTGCAAGAAGAACCAGTCTCAACTGTGATCTTCTTGCCCCTGCCCCTGAAATATTTTCCATAAATAAAGCAGATTTAGTTTTGTATTAAACAACAACTTCATTTGTTTTAAATTACTACAGAAGGTTGAATAAATGTGGGTTGTAATGCAGCACAACTGAACAGTAAAAGAAATGGAGCATTGATGCATGCAACACCTGGGGTGGACCTAATGGCATCACGCTTAGTGAACAAAACTAACTTCAGAGGTTATACATGGTGCAGTCTCATTTGTTGTCTTTCGAATGACTCCACCATAGAGATGGAGAAGAGGTTAGTGGTTGCCAGAAGACGCAGAGGAGGGTGGGGGGAGATGGGTGTGACTGTAAAGGGGTAGAAGAAGGGAGTTCCTATATGGTAGTGGGACAGTTCTCTTTCATGATTGTGGTCATGATCACATGATCATCATCTTGATCACACACACTGCGTGGTCAGATCACATAGATCTACACACATAACACAAACACAGTATAAAACTGCTGAAAGCTGAAAATGTTTATAATCCTGTATCCTGTTAACATTATTATGCCAATGTCAATTTCCTGGTTTTGCTATTATGCTATAGTTGTTAAAGATGTTATTACAGTAGGAAGCTGGGTTGATTTCAAGGAGCTGTATATATTATTTTTGCAGTTTCCTGTGAATCTATAATAATTTCAAAATAAAGAAAAATTAGATGCCTTCTCACAAGTATGATCATAAATTAATACGTACGTGGGAATTCTAAAGTCATATTTTCTTGAAATGGAAGCTTCTTAATAGTGATTTTTTATATGGATTTGACATAATATGTTAAAAGCAAAGACATATTGAGTCAGAACAACCCAAGGTAGTTAAATTTCCATGAAATAATGGATCATTTTTATATTAAATGCTTTTTATTAAATAATAAGCTCTGAAATCAGTTAAAAATTTCCTTTTGTTTATGTCTATATAATTGGCTCACACTGAATATTTAAAAGGGCTCAAATATTTTAAAAAGGCAAAATAAATAAACTTTACTGAAAGGTTCATAAATCTTTATGAACTTAAATCCTTAAAACTAATGTTACCTAGAATTATAATTAGAGAAATTTTCTTTTTTCTTAATTTAAATTCAACTAGCCAACATATAGTACATCATTAGTTTCAGATGTAGTCTTCAACAATCCATCAGTTGCTTATAAGACCTAGTGCTCATCACATCACATACCCTCCTTAATTTTCAATGACATTAATTATTTGAACCTTTACAGGGGACAGCATTGGATCCTTTCTCATATGCCCTAGGGAATGTATAATCCCTGATGGGAAGTTAGCATTTACTGTCACAATTAGGGTATAAACAGAGACACTAGTTTCTTCCCTACAGGGCTTATCATGATGGGAAGGTCCTAAGGGAGACCTACATGTACCTGGATTTCTAATCAGATTCAAAAAAATATAAGCCTTAAACAAATGCCTTGAGCTCTATGACACAGTGGCTGCAACGTCAAGTGTGTAGTTGCCCTTCATATTTTCTTAGTAAATTTATAACAACAAGTTTGATCTACAACCAGGAGTGACTCCTGGAGTGCTCAGACTGTGAGATCTGTGATATGACTCTTTGGCCAATAAAGGAAGAAGATTCTGTGACTACATTTGCTCAGCTTTGTTATCCTAAAAGCCAGTTCTTCTTCCGTTGGAGGTGAAACACACATAAAGGGTCAGCACAGTTCTTTCAATGGAAGGAGAGTGAGTTAATCAAATTTCTCTTTACCTCTTATTCTCTCTGTTCTTGAAAAATGAGGAAAAATATTTGTATTGAATAACAAGGAGCTCAAAAGCATGGAGCTCTGACTGTACCACCTGCCTTATTCTGAGCATACCCTCTCTGTGTTGGCTTCATCTTTGGTCTGGCAGCAAGATAGCTATAGCATTACCAAGTGACACATCTAGTATATAGCAACATCAAAGGAAGAGATTTATCTCTTTCTTAAGATAAAGTTTTTAATTGAAATATACATACAAAAGAGTTTATGTGTTATAAGCATGCAACTTGATACATTTTCACAAACTTAACTAATTTAATCAATGTCCATATTAATTATCTTTCTCTTTCATGCCCTCCTACAAAACCAAGGAAAATACAACCACCTTCCTTTATTCATTCTCTGTCTGGCTAGCATGGAACAGAGAAGGAGAATGTGTAGATACAACTGAGTATATGATGAATTATAAATCTTAGGCTACCAAGGCTCTCCTCAATACTTGTTATCAATTATTGACTTCATGGATTCTTGCAGTAAGTTATTTGAAAACATTATAGACTGGTAGGGACTCTCTTCTAGGCAGCACAATTGTGATATGGTCTCTGCCCAAGAGGAATCCTCTCTTTCATGACTGTCATCACAGGGGAACTGAGGTATCTGGTAGAATAATGAAGACATGAGTAGGAGCTAGGAAGTGAAGGATCAGATGAGTGGGAGGGAGAGATGGGGATACCCTCTCACTAGTGAAG
>NC_048225.1:19609400-19622426 GCF_002007445.2 Ailuropoda melanoleuca | reverse complement strand
AATTGCTCTTTCTCTTTTTTTTGGGTCAGCGGCATTCATGTATCTTAAATATTCTTCTCCTGGATCTATGGAGCAGGGGAAAGTTTCTTCAGTTTTCTATACTAATGTGGGGCCCATGCTCAATCCCCTGATCTACAGTTTGAGGAATAAGGATGTCAAATTTGCACTGAAGAAAGCCCTGATTAAAATCTGGAGGAGAAACATGTTCTAATTAGAAGCAGCAACAATATAAAGAAGTTCAGTTTTTTATTTGATAATTATTGGTGTTTTTTCAAGATGAGACTGTGTCCATAACCATATTGCTTCTATAGACTGTATTATTTGTGGTTTAAAAGACTTGCTTATCATTTCCTGATAGCTGATCTCATCTTATTTTTCCTTCTGTATCTCCATTACCTTGTGCAAGTTTACATAAATAACTAATACATTTTATAAATAGAAACTATGCAATTACTTTTCTTTTTTTATAATAATATTTTTTTATTATATTATGTTAGTCACCATACAGTACATCCCTGGGTTTTGATGTAAAGTTCGATGATTCCTCAGTTGCGTATAACACCCAGTGCACCATGCAATACGTGCCCTCCTTACTCCCCATCACCATCTTATCTATGGACTCTGAGAAACAAACTATGCACTTACTTTTCAAATAACTTTTATACTACTTTTGTTTCTGGGCTATTCCTAATATGGACAAATATGGTTGTTACATAAAATTAAAATTATAGCTGACTGATCTAGACACAGAAGTGACAAACAGTTCACGAACTCTCATTTTTAACAATATTGTCAGTGGTGTAGACAATAGCATTCAAAGAAATGCCTTTCAAATTGTGTATAAAGATTAAAGTAGGATCAGATCCCCCTGATACTGTCCTTTTGTTCTATTTTTCTTATCACTTTCTCTGTTATTATTCTGACTTTTCTTCTTCCCTTTGATAATGGCAAAATCTATACCATGTACTTACTGCTTCTGAGAGTGTCTGTCAGCCCACTGTATTTAATATCTAAGAGAGGACACAGACTCCACTGTTCATTGCCAATCATAGTAGTAAGAGGGAATGATTAAAGGAATAATACGTGTATCTCAGGATCCCAATAAGGGGTGGGGCTGGTGGTTTATTGCATTATAAAACTTGCAATCTTTACCATCTAAAATGATACCAAATATTTGAAAAAGAGCATATAGTTCTTATTGTAAATTTTGAAATTTATCACTTTAAGGAAAATAGCACACAGTATCAGGAGAAACATTTTAGCCATTGTTTTACTTACCCAGTGGTTTATCATGAAAAAAGGTATATATTAATAGTAATAAACTATTCCTAGCAACATTTTGTGAATATTTAAACCTTGCCCCACCAATAAGATAATAAATGTTTTTAACTAGATGCCTTTTCCTGTAATTTTCCTATTTCTCCAATGCTTTTTGCATTTCTGTATTTAGAATATCAAATATAGTGAGAGGTCAAGAAATACTTGTTGAACTGCATTATCTTGTTTAAATAACAACAATAATGTATTTAGTGGTATAATAAATAGTAAAATATAATGATACATAGTAATAAATAATAAATCAGAAACAACTTTGAGGTATAATTTGTTTTTGGGATTGGACTGTAGTAGTCATAGGGAGGTGCTGCTTAGCTCCTCTTCAAGAGAACCAGCTGTGGGAAGCATTGTTGACTGATAATCTATAGCTGATACTCCTTTGGATTCACCGTCACGTTCAGGCAGAGGCCACGCTCCCTCTGAGATGTTCCCATCCAGTGGCTTAGCATGATGGGCCATATAGGAGCTGACCAACAGCTGTGTAACACAGGTGTCTTCTGATAGGCAGTCTTGTTTAGGTACTTCCTGTCATCCTAACAGACTTTTTAGGACTTCACTGTAGTCTGAGATTTTCCTATTTGTGTCCTTCTCTCCTTTCTTAAGTGTCAGAGTTTCAACCCAGCCTGAAGGCCTTCATCAGTGACTTCTTCTCCCTCCCACTTATCCTTCACAGCTATTTACCACAATAAATGTCTTGCAGGTCTAATTATTTCTTGGCATCTGCTTCTTGGGGAACTCTAGATGACACAGAAGATTTACACTAACTGATTTTAGCACTTAGATTTAGGCTCTGAAGACAGATTGGTTTTGTTATAAAAACAGACAAATCCAGGGCATAGAAGAGAATATTCAGAAACAGATTTTCATTTATATAATCAGGTAATTTTGACCATGTAACTAAGTAAATCCATAGCTAAAGGAAAATCTTCTAAGCAGTTGATTCTGTACATAGTAACTATTCATGAGGAAAAGAATGAACTTTGACATTAATGTTTAATTTGTCAATGAAAGAGAACTCTTTCATTATTTAAATATGATTTCAATTGCAAAGTTGTAAAAATGGTGTAAAACTATCACTTACGTAAAAAACTTCTCATTGATGATTATAAAAGAAATTGAACATACAGTAATTAAAAATTCCTGATCAGGGATTACAGACAACTGTTTAAGCACAACACCTGTTAATAAAGAAATTATGTTCTGGAAGCAAGTACAAATTTTCATTAGAATTATGGATATATTTGAGAATATTACATAATAAAAAGTTATATATTTCTTTTAAAAGGGATATTTTGACTTTTGAATAGTCTGCATTAATATGTAATGAATATGCTAACTTTTTCAATTTTACCATCAAATATAACAGAATCCTGAAAGTTCATAAAACATACATTTGTAGTTTAATAAGTAATGCAAAAAAATGTAATTGCAAATTAAGTCATTAAAGCAGAATCCTGTAGACTATTATTCATTGTTTTAAGTTGTTTTCAGTCGGTGATTAGATCCCAATAATCTAGCCCAAGAATACCAGAAAATGAAGTTGTTAAATATTTTATTTAGTCAACTTTGTTTTCAGACTTGATTAAGTGGTCAGGGGCATTCACTGTGTAGGTGGATGCCTCCGCTATTATGCCTTCAAATATTTTTCTGTCTCCTCTTCTCCCTCTCTGGGACTCCAGTTAGACATCTATTGGGCTCCTTGATGTCTTATGGCTCACTGATGCTCTCTTCATTTTTTTCCAGTCTTGTCTCTTTGTATTTCATTTTGGGTAGTTTCTATTGCTAGTCAAGTTCACACATCATTTCTTCTGCAGTATCTGTTCTAGTTTTAACCTGAGGCAGTATATATATATAATTTTTACATAAGCTCTTTATTTTAGATTTATAGAAAAATTGCAAAGCTAGTACAGTTACAATATATTCCATATCCAGTTCCTGTTGTTACTTTACATTAGTGTGATACATTTGTCACAGTTAATGAACCAGTATAGATACATTATTAATTAAAGCACATACTTGATTCATATTTTCTTAGTCTTTATCTGATGTCCTTTTTCTATCATAGGATCCCAGTCAGGATACCACATTGCACTGATTAGTCATGGCTCATTGGATTCCTCTTCCTTGCCATAGTTTCTCAGACTTCCCATGTTTTGGATTATCTTGTCAATTTAAAATGTATTCATCAGGTATTTTGTAGAATATCCCTAAATTGGTTTTCCACTGTTTTTCTCATGATTATTTGGGATTATTCTTATGTATTTTTTGGATTTGGTGTATTTTTCATTTCACACACTATTTTTTTAGGTCAAGGAAGTCAATTTTGATCTTTTCATATCTGTGTCTTTCCTTAGCATGTAATTTTTATTTTATTTTTACCTTGCGGAGCTTATAGAATATATTACCAACAGCCCTTTTTTTGTTTTTATATATTAGTTTTATTTATTTTTTAAAACTTTAAAAAAATATTTTATTTATTTGAGAGAGAGAGAGAAAGAATGAGTGGTGGAGAGGGGGAAAGGGAGAAGCAGACTCCCTGCTGAGTAGGGAACCAAATGCTGAGCTTGATCCCAGGACCCCAGGATCAAGACCTGAGCCACCCAGGCACCCCTCTTATATACTAATTTTAAAATATGTGTTATTTCTTAGTATGTTTCTATAGATTGAGTTTTATCCTTATTGTGGATGAAATTTTCCTACTCTTTGCCTCTCTGGTTTTAAGCTAGTTTTGAATTGGGTTTTCTGTTATTTTAGCCATGAAATTTGCTACTTTTAAATTGAAATTACTCATTTGCAAATATTATATAAGAAAAAAATTAACATTAAGGGTTGGCCATCACTATTGGTGATAGAAACAGAAGCACACTGTAATGATTGGTAGGGCTTATGGAGCAATAGCTTAAATGGTAAGAGATGAATTTTATATCTGATTGTTTCTCTGGGTTCTCTTTCTGTGTTTATGTCAACTTCATTTAATTTCCCTTAGGCTTGAGAAGTGGAGTCTATATAAGTCACTGTATCTAACACCCAAGTCCTATCCTGTGTAAAACTATTGACCAATCTGACTCAGTATTGTGTCTCTGAGAGTGCTATGGAAAAATGTGGATGGACCTACTCATACTGATATTAGAGATTAGAGACATGTTACAAAAACCACACACTAGGGGCGCCTGGGTGGCTCAGTCTGTTAGGCATCCAACTCTTAATTTCGATTCAGATCATGATCTCAGGGTCATGAGATCGAGCCCCACATCGGGCTCTGAACTCAATGAGGAGTCTGCTTGAGATTCTCTCTCCCTCCCCCGTGAATGTGTGCTCACTCTCTCTCTAAAATCAATCAATCTTTAAAAACACCCACATGCACACACAAGTTTTCCCTAAGTACTGATAGATCTGATGAACAATATATTGTTTAAAATATTGAGCTCTATACATTTTTACACAAATTTTACTTATAAAGTTTTATAAAAATATCTCAACTTTTGTTTAATACGATCTAGTTTATGTATAGTAAAATATACAAGCATGAAGTATACACCTTGATGACTTTTTGGCCTAAGTATAAACTCATTTAATCACCACCCAGAAAAAGATATGGAACATATCCATGAGCTCAGAAATTTTCCTCTTTTCCCTTTCTGGTCAACAGTAACCCTCATCTACCATTTAAGGGAAACATGCTCTGATTTCTATCACTTTTGAGTAGTTCTGCCTGCTTTAAAAAATCTTATAAATAAAATCATGCTGTGTGTACTTTTGTGTCTGCCTTCTTTCTTTGACAAAATCATTTTTGTATTTTAATCATATCAGTGCCTTATCAGAAAATTATTTATATCCCATTGAATGTATTTTACCCAATTTACTATGTATTCTCTTGTTGATGGAAATTTGGCTGTTATAAATAAATTTATAATAAATTATAAATAAAATTTCAATAAATACTTTTGCACAATTTCTTTTGGACATGCACTAATTTCTCTGGATATATAGTTAGAATTCTCTGGAATGTCTGGATCTAAGGCTACACATATGTGTATCTTTATTAGAAAGCACCAATTTGTTTTCCAAAGTACTTGTACAATTTTACTCTCCTAATAGCAGTGTACGAAAGTTCCAGCTGTTCCACACCCACACATACATTTGGTATTTTAGCCATTCTGTTGTGCAAACATTGGTACCTTATAATAGTTTGAATTTGCATTACCTTTGGTCAAAGAATGCTGAGATAAAATCTTTCAGATTTATTAATATTTGAGCCTGTATTGCTTCTTGGAATGATAACTTTAAAAAGTTTGCTACTTATACAGATTAGAAAAAAAATAAAGCTATTGTTGTTCTCAGATGGCATGATTGATTATCTCTATAGACAATCCCTTAAAATTGATAGCAAGAACAACTACAAAAACAGACAAACAAACAATACCTCCTGGAATTAATAAGTGACTGTAAGTGAGTCACAGGACACAAAGTTAATACAAAAGTTAATTTCTTTCCTATATATCAGCAATTGGATAATTGGAACTTGAAATGAAATACTATTCATATTGTATCCCTGTTGCCATCCCCAGTAAAGAAGAAATACCTAGTTATAAATGTAACAAAATGTGTGTTGGATCTAGATGTGGAAAACTACAAAACTTTAATAAAAGGAATCAATAAAGATCTAAATGAATGGAAAGATATTCTATGTTAATGGATTGGAAGATTCAATAGCATTAAGATATCAATTCTTCATAACTTCATCTACAGATTCATCTAAATCTCCATTTAAATCTCAGCAAGTTTTTGTGGATATCAATAAACTGATTCTAAAGTTTATATGGAAAAGCAAAAGAGCCAGGATATCAAATACAACACTGAAGGAAAAAAATAGTTGTAGGACAGACATTGTCCAACTTCAAGACTCACCGTAAAGCTACAGTAATCAACAGTGTGATGAAAGAAAAGACACATAGATCAATGGATAAGAATAGAGAATAAACCTACAAAATATGGACAACTGGTCATTGACAAAGGCACAAAGGCAGTTCAATTGAGAAATAGTAATCTTTTTAACAAACAGTGCTGGAAAAAACAGATATCCATATGCAAAAATATGAATTTAGACATAAACCCTATACCTTTCAAACATACAAGCCTCAAATAAATCATAGACCTGTTGTAAACTCAAAATTCAACGTGTAAACTACAAAACTTCTAAAGGAACTCATTAGAGAGAATTTAGGTGAATTTGGGTTTGGTGATGAGTTTTTCGATATAACAGCAAAACATATGAAAAAAATTGATAAGTCAAATTTTATTAAAATTAAAAACTTCTCTGTGAACAACATCAAGAAAAGTCAAGCCACAGAATGGGAGAAAATATTGGCAAATACATATCTGATCAAGTACTTGTGTCCACAATATAAAAAGAATTCTAAAACTCAACAATAAGAAAACAAACAATTACTAGAAGGAGACAAATCTGAACAAACATCTTACCAAAAAAGATATGAAGATGGAAAATAAACATTTGAAAAGTTGCTTGACATTTGTTTTTAGGGAATTTTTAATTAAAATAACAATGAGATACCCCTGCAAACCTATACAAAGACTAAAATTGAGAAACTGGCAGTACCAAATGCTGACAAAGATGTGGAGCAAGAGGAACTTTCATTTATTGCTGTTGGTAAACAACGTGATACGGCTACTTTGGAAAATAGTTTGGTAGTTTCTTGTAAAAGCAAACATAGTCTTCACTCACAACCCAGCAATCATGCTCCTAGATATTTCCCCATTGATTTGAAAATTCATGTCCATACAAAAACCTTCATGTGAATGTTTATAGCACTTTATTTATGATTGCCAAAAAGTAAAGAAGATGTTCTTAAAAAGGTGAATGGATAGGGGTGCTTGGGTGGCTCAGTTGGTTAAGACTCTAACTTTTGGCTTTGGCTCAGGTCATGATCTTGGGGTCATGAGATTGAGCCCCACATTGGGCTCCACAATCAGTGCAGAGTCAGCTTGGGATTCTCTCCCTCTTCTTCTGCCCCTCCCCAGCTCACACTCTCTCTAAAATAAAACAAATAAATAAAATCTTTAAAAGTGAATGGATAAACTTTGGTATATCTGTATGGGGAATGTTATTCAGAGATTTTGAGCCATCATGCCATGAAAAAACATGTAAGAGTATTGAAGAGATATTTCCAAGTGAAAAAGCCATCTGAAAAGTCTACATACTATATGTGTCCAACTGTATGATATTCTGGAAAAGGCAAAACTATAGAGACAGTAAAAAGATCTGTGGTTGTCAGGTTTTTGGAGGGAGCAGTGAGGGATGAATAAAAGAAAGATTGGGGATTTTTAGGACAGTGTAACTATTCTGTGTGATACAGTAATGATAGATAAATGATTTATGTATTTCTCAAAATGCATAGAGCATTGCAGTACAAAGAATGAAGCTTAATGTATGAAAGTCTGAAAAATCGCTTATGAAGTCAGGACAATCCCAGGAAGGAACACAAATAATGAAAAGAGAATCTTAGTGCATTACAAAATTATGAAACCTCAGTGAAGGAGGTAAGGGGAATAGGTGCTAGAAAAGAGTGAATTTGGTGAGACTAAAAGCAAAGGAACTGCATATAAGCCCTGTGCTCTAGTTGATGAAGTTGGTTTCTGTGGGGTAATGGGTTAGGAATTCTGATACTGCTGTACATGTATACTGGAATTGAACAATTACATAAATGGATGGTGGAAGTTGGGAGCCAGGTTTCTTGCTGTTGGAGTGAGAATTTACAGATAAGTAGACTTAACAGGAGGCTAGATGATGGATGTGGTAATAGATTAGAGTTGGAGACGTTAGTAAGAACTCACATTTAGCCTAATATAGATAAAGATGGTTACATATAGACATACTCATAGATACGTGTATATACAGTTGTTAGTATGCAAACATATTTCTTTGTCTTGTCAACTGAAAGGGCCTTAAAGGACTGACAACCCTGTGGCAACAAGCATAACTAGCATTGAGATCTTGGTTTCTCATACCATTCCCTAATAAAAAGAATTTAATACCATTTCCCGGAGAAATGGCTGATTCTATGACCAGAGTAGGTGATAAGCAAGATGAGCCTGTAATGCCACAAAGTAAGGAAGTGCTCTAAACACACACAAACACGCGCGCGCACACAATGGGGGTATTTCAAAGGAATGTAGGAGCCAACTGAAAGAGCTCCATTGGAAAATTTGAGCTGGAAAATTTGTGTCAATAAAGTAGTATTGGATTATAACCCAGTGTATGAAGTAGATATGGTACATTGATATAAATAAATTATTCAATAAACAACTTCTTATTCCTTAAGTGTGTGCTGCTTATAGTGTAACTCCTTCCTAAAATGTTTAGTATAGAAGTTGGGGTATAGGGGCGCCTGGGGCACAGCAGTTAAGCGTCTGCCTTCGGCTCAGGGCATGATCTCGGCGTTATGGGATCGAGCCCCACATCAGGCTCCTCTNTCAGTTGTTAAGCGTCTGCCTTCGGCTCTGGGCATGATCTCGGCGTTATGGGATCGAGCCCCACATCAGGCTCCTCTGCTGTGAGCCTGCTTCTTCCTCTCTCACTCCCCCTGCTTGTGTNCTGTTAAATAAATAAATAAATAAAATCTTTAAAAAAAAAAGAAGTTGGGGTATAGAGAGCATGACTTTACAGTGGAAAAACCTGACAAACACTACTTCGGCCAAGTGATCAAGGTCACAATGAACATTCATAAATTCATAAGGATAGTACATATTCTTGATATGTGATGAAAATGGCATTACCTCTGTGACCTGCCTCTCCCAAGCCCTTAAACCCAGTGTAGTCATTACAAATCATCAAATTCCAATAGAGGGACACCCTATTGGAACCTATACTATACCTGAGAAGTACTATTCAAAACCGTAATGCCAAGGTTCTAACCTAGAGTTGAGAGTCATTCTATACTATACCTGAGAAGTACTGTTCAAAACCGTAAAGTCATCAAAAACAAGGGAATTGTGAGAAACTGTCACAGCCAATAGGAGCTTAAAGAGGCATGACAAGTAAGTGTAATATGGGATTCTGGAAAGAAAGATATTAGATAAAAGCCAAATCTAAATGAATTATGGATTTTAATTAATAATAATGTCTCAATATTGGTTCATTTATGGTAATGAATGTACCATATGATTGTAAAATGTTAGTATTAGGACCAACCAGGTGCAGAGGGATATATGAGAACTCTGTATGATCTTGTCAATTTTTCTGTAAATAGAAAACTTAAAAAAAAATAAGGTCTAAAAATCATTAAAAACATGACACAAGAACATGGGGGATGCAGCATAGCCTGTCCTCAGAAAAAAATTTTAGCTACAAACATTATCTGAAAGATGTTCGTATATTCTTCTTACATCAGGAGGCAAAAATTATCATCACTAGTGATGGGAGAGTCAAGACTGAGAAGTCTGTACAAACAAACCTTGTCAAACCTTATTTTTCTACTTGCTTCTCCACAATTAGCTATCTTAGCTAAAGCCCCTTTGCTTTGTCACATTTCCACAATTTGCTACTTGTTGTCCAACTTAGCCTTGTAAGCATTTGGCTCTAAATGGTTTCTTTTGGCCTTCACTTTTCTTGTGAAGACTTCCATGCACATGTAAAAAAATAATTAAAAGGTGTATTTTTTTCCCTATTTGTCTGTCCTAAGTCAGTTTCATTCTTAGACCCAGCTGAAGACCCCAGGAGGGCAGAATAGAAATGTTTCCTCTTCAGAATACAATTTTGGTAATTTTACTACCTATATATGTACCAAGAATTTATAATTAGATTAGTTTTATATATTTAAAAATTTGTTTTCATACTGTGCCTGACCTTTTGAAATTTTTTTTAAAGATTTTTTAATTTATTTATGTGACAGAGAGACAGCCAGCGAGAGAGGGAACACAGCAGGGGAGTGGGAGAGGAAGAAGCAGGCTCCCAGCGGAGGAGCCCGACGTGGGGCTCGATCCCATAACGCCGGGATCACGCCCTGAGCCAAGGCAGACACTTAATGACTGCGCTACCCAGGCGCCCCACTGCGCTACCCAGGCGCCCCCCTGCGCTACCCAGGCGCCCCGACCTTTTGAATTTTTAATTCAAAATCAGGTTTGGTATTTATTCTTTTTCACAGATGCAGTAGTTGTTCATTTGCTTTCATTCTGGGCTGCCAGGGTCTGTGTAGGGAGTATCTGCTCAGATCACCTGGGTCTGTGTAGGGAGTATCTGCTCAGATCACCTGGCATTAAGCTGACCCCTTCTCCCAGATCTCTCACACCATCTCCATTGCCCTTACTTTTGTTAAAGTTGGCTTGGCTTTTTGCTTTTTTCCCTTTTCTGAAACCCATGCACCTTTATTGAGACCCAGAACATTTGCTCTGTCTATACTGAACTAGGCATTCACCTGTGAAAAAACTGTGATAAGCTGCAGACACCTGCCAGAGCCTAAACACTGGACATTCTAAGGTTTTTCTCTTCAAAATATGGTCATTTGAACAGCAGCTTCTGCATTAGCTGGGAGGTTATTAGAGGTACAAAATCAAGTACCCCACTCCAGATTTACTGAATTAGATCCTGTTTTCCCCTTTCCCTCTTGGAACTTGAAGATTTAATTTTCTTTTTACTACCTCAGGTATATTTTTACATTTAAAAATATACTAGCTAATTTTTCTGGATGTTATAGCAGGTTAGCTCAGTGTGACATAATCCTGCAAATTAAGAATCTATTTAATTAAAAATAAGTTTTCCTTTTCTGCATCTTTATGATAATGCACTATAAGGCTTAAATTACCATTGACTTTGACAAATTAGAACATACTTTGCTTAAAAAGGAGTCAAGAGATGGTTTGGTGTATCTCATGGATAGGATACCATTTGGTATACTTTGTTATAGTTGAATTAAGGTAAGGTGACTGTTATGTAGATGGAACAAAGGAAATTAATGAGATAGTTTTGCAATGTAAGGATAAGCTCAGAGTCTCTCTGCACTTGTTCTGTATTTGCATATATTAACACTAGTTGTATTAAAGGTGAAAGAATGACTCTCAACTCTAGGTTAGAACCTTGGCATAAAACTCTTCTTGCAGTGTGATTTGGTATAATATGAAATTAAAGGGAGTGTTTCTTGTTCTTACATCATCTAAATAAGATTCTTAATATTTCCACAGAAAACACATGTTTTAATGAATCTCCAAGGTCCTCATCACTGCTGTGGCCCAAGGAATGTCTGTCTTGCGGGATATATTTCAAATTTGCCCTGAGGAATGTTTAGTCCCCTTGTAATTTTGAGGCATCTGAGAATAACAATTGGGACCCATTTTAGTAATGGTTGGGTTTTAAATTATCCTAAGTATAAAACCCATATGAGGGATTTCCCAAATATTTTCTTGACCTCTGCTCTTTTTCTCTCTACTCTCTCTCATTGAGGTCACATGACGTCATGGCTTCAACCTTTATAGAAATAATCTCCAAATCTTTTTTTTTTTTTCATATTCTGGTCTTTGTCTTGAACTTTATTTAGCCATAGTTAGGCTGTATACTTCTATTTGGATGTCCAGTTGGCAACTCAAGTCCACCATGTTCAAAACTGAATGTATACACTTACAAATATTCCTACTCTTCCTGAGTTCTCTTTGTTTATAGTAACACCATAGTTTATCCAAACACCTATGCTAGTATTTTGGGAATTTCTTGTCTGTTTCTATCCCCCTTGTGAGAAGTCCTGATGAGTCTTTCCTTCAACATCTCTTGCGTTGTATTTATTACATATTTATTTGTTTATGTTTTTATTATATATTTATTTATAATAGTATTATATTTTAATTGCCTCTCATAGCTCGTCCTGCCTACAGTCTCTGTTATACCAGTCCATCCTACTGGCCTCCACCATATTAATACTTCCAACTCTGCACTTTGATTATTTCTATCCCATGCCAAAATAGGAATAGAAATCTTGAGTGGTTTAATGACTTCTCATAATAAGCTGACCTTGATTTTGGCATTTAAAACCTTCCTGTACTGATCCAAATCTGACTTTTGATCCGACTCCATGCTGCAGTCCAGAGGAGGGGGAACATTGGGAGCTCTCTGAGAGCCTGTGAAAATAAGTGCTTTATGTGACATTTAGGGAGAGGAGAAATTACATTCTTTCTTTGAGCCCAGTAACTCTCATCTGGATGGTATCTCAGAGTTCAGCAGTGGCCTTTACATGTGTTACTGATGTTCTTTTCTGCCCCACATTCAGGTCTACAAAGAAAAACATTGGTAACTACATAAGCCTTTGCCTGGCTAGAATTCTGTTGTAGTATCCAGTATAAGTTCCAGGAAAGATGGGAAAAGTATCCTCATTCATCTGTTCTTCTATTATAGAATATTTATTGAATACTTACTGTCTATGCCAAGCATTGCTCTAAGATGCTGTGGGGATAGCACTGAAGAAAATAGGCACAATCCATTTGGAGCTTAGATTCAAATGTAAATGGGTACATGAGTGTATGTTTATATGTGGTGGGAACATACAATAAATAAATGTGTAGTATTTCATATAGTGATAAGTGCTAGAAAGAAACCATTGTGGATGCAGGAAAGATCATCACGTTTTTCTGTTTGGGGATGTACCCCATTTGGTAGGAAATTAAAATGTATGTAAAATGGTATACTTCCAA
>NC_048225.1:19597597-19609300 GCF_002007445.2 Ailuropoda melanoleuca | reverse complement strand
ATTCTGGCTAGGATTTTGGCTGTTTAATTTTGTGGGAGCTATAGGGGCCAGAGTCTTCAAATTTCTCTAGTGGTTTTTTTTGTTTGTTTGTTTGTTTGTTTGTTGATTTTGGGCTTCCATAAGTAGGCCTCTTTGGAGAGTGTCTGCATCTTGCAAGTCTCTCAGGTATAATCCACCATGATTATACTGGATTACTTATGGTGTGGTAGTAGGATATGTGGGAGCATTTCATAATCATCTGAATAAATCTCAGTGTATAAGTGGGCCTGCCACATTCACAAATTTTCTCCAGTGTCATAAACTTTTTATTTCCTTGGCCCCCTACTCTATTCCCTGGTTGCAGCATTTATTTATTTCATTTATGCCCTGACCCTTGGTGACTATTTTTCCTTTGATGAGGACAGGAAGGCCAGAGGGGGCTGGAGTGCAAGATATCTCCTCTTCCTAAGTGGGAAAAGGCTCTGGAAAAGTCTTTTCTCATGGAGCATTATGGCAAAGGTGCAGGGTATATTTCATAATTATTATTACGCCTTCTTCTCCTTCCAGAGCCATGATGGTTCTTTCTCGGATCTTCTTTATGAAAACCTGGTGGTGTTTCTGGAGGTGAGTCCACGAAAGTGTGGAGTTCCCCCTAAAACTGTGGTTCTCAGGAATGTCTTCACTGTCACCACAGTCCACACTCAACCTGCAGAAATTCACCAAAACCACCATTTACATGTCTCCAAGTTTATTGCATCAGTGGCTGCTCCAGGTCAGCTGATCTTGGCCATGTCTCTCTGGATGAGCCTGTCTCTCCATACTTCAGTGACAACTTTCTCTTCAACCTCAGTTCTCTGATAGATCTAAGAAAAGCAACTGTCTCAGCTTGTCTAACTTTTTCTTGTTGTAACGATGGGAGTGTCATCTTCCGAGCCCTTTACATGTCTAATCTGAAACCAGAAGTCTACAGTATACTTATCAAATTCCCTTGAGACTTCCTCTTTGACCCATTGATTATTTAAAAGTGTGTCGTTTAGTTTCCATGTCTCTGGAGACTTTCCTGTTACCTATCACTGATTTCTTATTTGATTCCATTGTAGTTCTAGAACACAGTATATGATGTCATGTTTTGAAAATCTGTCAATGTTTTATGACCCAGGAAATGGGAAGTCTTAGTATATGTTCCACAGATACTTGAAAAGAATATGTATTCTTTTGTTGTTGAGTGAATATTCTATAAATGTCATTTAGGTCCTGTAGGTTGATGGTCTTGTTGAGTTCTATATCCTACTAGTTTATCTGTCCAGTTATTCTATCAGCTGAGAAGAGAATGGAAATCTCCAATTGTATTTGTGTGTTTGTCTATTTCTCCTTTCAGGTCTGTAAGGTTTATTTCACATATGTTTTAAGCTCTGTTCCTTGTTTACACACATTTATGTTTCCTTTGTGTTCTTGGCAGATTGACACTTTTATCATATAATATGCATGTCTTTATCTCTGATAATTTTCTTTTCTCTGAAGTATATTTTATCTGATAAGTATAACCACCCCTGCTTTCATCTGATTAATATTTACAGATATAGTTATTTCCATCCTTTTATTTTTAACTTTCTTATGTTATTATTTTAAAGTCAATATGTTGTAGACAGCACTTAATTGGGTTATATATATATATCTTAGAGATTTTACTTATTTACCTTAGAGAGAGAACCAGAGAGCAGGAGCAGGGGGAAGAGCAGAGGGGGAGGGACGGGGAGACAGTCTCCAGCAGACTCCATGCTGAGTGCAGAGCCCAATGCGGGGCTCCATCCCATGACGCTGAGATCACGACCAGAGCCAAAACCAAGAGTCTGATGTTCAGGTGACTGAGCCACCCAGGCACCCCTTAATTGGATTAAATTTTAAATTCATGATTCCAGGCTCTGACTTTTAATTGGTATGTTTAGACTTTTATATGTTTAATATAATTATTGTTATATTTGGGATTACACTTGCCATTTTATCTTTTGGTTTTTGTTCATTTTTTCTTTCTTTCTTTCTTTCTTTCTTTTTTTAAATTTCTGTTCTTTTTTCCTGCCTTTCTTTTGGTTACTGGAACTTGTTTTAGAATTCCATTTTGATTTGTCTATAGTGTTTTTATGTTTATCTCTTTGGATAGCTTTTAAAAATAGATGACTATTTCTAGATATTGAGTTCAGTATACATATCATAGTTTAGCAGTTCAAGTGAAGTACACAAACCTACCTGTTTTATGTCCTTTTACCCTCTCTTATTTGTAATAATCTTTAACATTTCTCCTGTGTATTATTTGGAACCTTATGAGGTGGTGGTATAATTTTTGCTTCAACTGTCAAACATAATTTAGAAAATTCAAGAGGAGAATGAAACCAATTGCAATAAGGAAAACTTTTATTTTTGCTTTTCATATACTTTCTTCCTTCTTGGTGTTCCATTTTTAAAAAATCATTTGCCGTTAGTTTAGAGAAGCTCCTCTAGCCATTCTTGAAGGGAAGGATGCTAACAACAGATTCTGTCACTTGTCTTTATCTGATAATACTGTGATTTCCCTTTCATTTGTAAAGAATATTTTCACTGAATATCAGATTCTGGGTGACGGTTCTTTTCTTTCAGCACTTGAGAAATATTATTCCATTTCCTTCTAACTTCCATGGTTTCTGATGAGAAATCCATGATTTTTCCCCAAAAAATTTTTTTAAAAATATGTAGGTTAGATATCATTTCTCTTTCTAGGTTGGCTCCACTTAGTAAATTCATCGAAGGAAAAGATTATTTGTCTACACAGCTTCATAATTCAACTTTTTCAAACCCTCATAATTTAAACATAAGTCAAAATTATAGAGTTCCTTCCTAGAACTACACTGTTACTAAAACTCCAAAAGTTCAGGAAAGTAATAAATCACAAGTTGAACAGTCAATTTAAGCAAATGTAATGAGAGTTGGAGGGTGATGCTGGCCTTTTTTATAATAAATGCAACCACACTAAGATTTTATAGCAGGGGTGGCATTTCTGTGTCTTAAAACTCTCTTAAAAGTATAGTATAATACAGAAAAAAAGATGCTTTAATAAGAGAAGTATGGAATGAATCTTGATAAAAGGAAGAAAATCAGAATGCTTAAGGAGAGACAATTGCATCCAGCCCCACTGTGCATGGAGTCACCTGGAACACTCTGCACACTCCTAGTCATTTGTTCCAAACTTAATGGTAAAAGATGTGAATCCTATAATTCCATAGAGTCAAATCAATATTTTTTGGTCTGAGTTTTCAGAAGTTCTGGTGGTGTGACTATCCACTGTATTAGAAACAGTGAGTGATCTTAACTACTGCATCCATACTTCAGGGACTTTCTTGTAATAGGTGTTTTTGTTTGTGTTTTTAACTTACCAAAAACAAACTTACTAACAGAAGGAAAAAAAAGAACACCTTTTTTCCAATGCTGTGTTCTGATTGGAGTTTAAGATAAAGAATCAAGGTCTGGCAAAGAGAACAAGAATTTCTATAAGCATTAAAGCTTCAATGATATAGAAACCCTGTGTATATATATATATCCCACTATTTTTTTTTAAAGATTTTATTTATTTATTTGACAGAGATAGAGACAGCCAGCGAGAGAGGGACACAAGCAGGGGGAGTGGGAGAGGAAGAAGCAGGCTCATAGCGGAGGAGCCTGATGTGGGGCTCGATCCCATAACGCCAGGATCACACCCTGAGCCGAAGGCAGACGCTTAACCGCTGTGCCACCCAGGGCCCCTATCCCACTATTTTTAATACCAGTTTATTTAGTTTTAGATGACCTATACTATAGTCCAGAATTGTTCNCATAACGCCAGGATCACGCCCTGAGCCGAAGGCAGACGCTTAACCGCTGTGCCACCCAGGCGCCCCTATCCTACTATTTTTAATACCAGTTTATTTAGTTTTAGATGACCTATACTATAGTCCAGAATTGTTCACTTTTTTTTAAAAGATTTTATTTATTTATTTGACAGAGATAGAGACAGCCAGCGAGAGAGGGAACACAAGCAGGGGGAGTGGGAGAGGAAGAAGCAGGCTCCCAGCGGAGGAGCCTGATGTGGGGCTCGATCCCAGAATGCTGGGATCACGCCCTGAGCCGAAGGCAGATGCTTAACCGTTGTGCCACCCAGGCGCCCCAACAGAATTGTTCACTTTTAACAGGACCCACTACCTAGTTCACTAATTATTCTATCTTCTTAGTTACCTGCACCATCAATATTGTCATCTTGGTTTCAACTGAGTATTATTATTTTGTTGTTTTATTTTTACAGCAGTATTAAATGTTGTCATATAGAAGTACCTCTCCCCGTTCTATTTGGAAGTTCTTATTAGAGAAGAACAAGCAACAAGAGACTTGTTGACTACCTACCCCAGTTTTCTCCGATAATACTTAAACCTCTTAGTGAAGAATGCCTTTTTATGGCAGGTCTGGCCTGGAGAGATGGTGGTGGATTCTCCTTTGACAGTCTTGACTATCAGAGCAAGGACCTAAGGGATGATGGACATGAGAGAAGTCAACTATTCTTACATCTGTCCATTCCAAGTTGGGTCATCAACTCTTTATAGGCACACTTAATAACGTAGAATATCAAAGGGAGTTCCCATGAGAACTAGCCCAAATTACTTGCCTGTTATTGGCCAGGACTTACAGGTGATTATAAATGTAACAGAATTATTAAGACACAAGAACTTCTTTATTGACTCAGAATAGTAAGAAAACATGTACAATATAAGTGTTAAGCAATAAATTCTAATCAATGTGGAATTGTTTTTGTGACACCAATAAGCTCAAACTAACCTTTTTTTTTAAAGATTTTATTTATTTATTTGACAGAGAAGAGAGAGAGACAGCCAGCGAGAGAGGGAACACAAGCAGGGGGAGTGGGAGAGCAAGAAGCAGGTCCCAGCAGAGGAGCCTGATGTGGGGCTTGATCCCAGGACCTCAGGATCATGCCCTGAGCTGAAGTCAGATGCTTAACGACTGAGCCACCCAGGCGCCCCATCCTCAATCTAACTTTTTAAACCACTTTCCCTTTCCTTAGGATGGGCTAGCTAACATTCAAAAATTGCCTGCATTAAGTTTTAGCTAATATTCTACTACATTTCTAGAACACATAGTATGATGGACAAACACCAGACAGTGTCTACCTGGTCCTTAACCTAAATGTGAAAATGGGTCCACAGCGACACTCTTCACCACTTTTCCACAGAAATGTGTTAAAAACAGTTTTACCACTCAGAGCTATGGCTTCCAGAAAGGTTGAAAATCATATGATGAGCTAGTTTCTGTTGAAGTAGCTAGGTTAGAGGACACTAGTCAGTCTTGGGTAAGCTCTGGAGTTATATGGTGGGGAACTCTTCCACCCAGAAAGCTGATGAAATCTTCTCTACCTATAGTTTTGAGCTTTTTAACCCAAGCCAATGCATCCCTATTGTGTTGCTCAGAGCCAATCTGAATTCCAATGTCAAAATTTCACTGAGGGGTCTCCATGCTTCTTTGTAGAGGCTGATGGTGATGGTGGCTGTGTTGGAAGAGGACCCAGAGAGAAAGTCCTGGCTGTTGACACACTTGGGCTTTGTGGAGCTCGGCCATGGCAGTGGCCAAGTTTTGGAAGAAGTGCTACAGTATCTGCTGCTTGTGTTCTGGCAGTGTGATGGCCGCCACCTCCTCCTGCGTTTTGGCTTCCACTTGGAGAACTAGTGCTTGGGCCTCTGCTCCTGGTTCAGGCCTCACCCTCCTTCTTGTGATCCTCCATCCCCTGCGACCTCTGGTAGCCTAGACACTATAGCTGCAGCCACGTGCTCCTCACGTGGGGCCCCTCCATAGGAATGTTGTCATTGAGCAGCCTGGTGAGGACACCAGCACCCCGCAGCCCCATGCTGCCTGGGACGATCCCCAACCCGGGGCTTCTCCACCTCGTGGGCCCTGCTGAAGGTCACCTTGGACCTGAGGAACTTCGCCATCCTCGCCTCCCCAGTGGAGCCATCTACCACACCTGCCATGGTGCCCCTGACCATCAGGCCCACCTGGAAGACTCAAGGTATTGTTTCTTTTTTACTACACTTTTTTGTCTTTAGTTTTTAGAAATTTGACTACTGTGTGCTTTGGCATGGATTTCTTTGGGTTTAATCCTGTTTGAATCTGTACGTTTGTGTCTTTTGCTGAATTTGGGAAATTTTGATACTTCCCCCAAATTAAACACTCTTTCAGCCCTACTGTGTTTTCCTTATCTTTTCACGACTCTGGTGATATAAATACTGGATTTTTTGTTATAGTGCTATAGGCCTCCTAGACTCTTCAGTTTTTTTTCCAGTCACTTTTTTGTATGTTCTTCAGATTATGTAATTTCTCTTGTTCTACCTTCTAGTTCATTGATTCTGGTCCATTCTACTGTTGAGTCCGTTCACTGAGTTACTAATTGGAGCTAAAATTTCCCTTTTGTTCTTCATTGTTTCTCCTATTTCTTTGCTGACATTTTTTACTTCTTAGCTGAGACTTTGCATTTTCAAATTTTTTTTCAAATGTGTTTATAATGTTTATTGAAGTATCTGTATGACTGTCAGGTAATTCTAACATCTCTGACATCTCAGTGTTGGCATCTGTAATTGTCTTTTTTTCATTTAGTGTATAATCATCTTGGTTCTTGGTATGACAAGTGATGTTTGATTGGAACCTGGCCATTTTCATATTATATAATGAGACTCTGGATCTTATTTTAATCTTCCATTTAGTCTGTGTTTTGTTTTGTTTTCCCCTAACACTGCCCCAGCAGGAGAAGGGAGAGATTGAGTTAGAAACTTATGTTCCCCTCTCAGCCTTTGCTGACATTCAAAGGAAGAAATACCTCATTATTGCTGGGTGGAAATGGGAATTCTGGCTCCCCACATGTTCTCCACCGGCACTGTGGTGAGTGTGGTCTCACTAATGCTGAGTAATTAAAAGTCTGGACTTTCCACTAGGCCTCCTCTGACACTTCCTATGTGTGTGTGTGTGTGTGTGTGTGTGTGTGTGTGTATGTGGTGTTGTTGTTGTTGATACAATTTAATATTGCCTCATGAGGGTAGACAGGTTCCCAGTCTTTGCCACTATGGATGTGACTGGAGCCAGTTCTTTTTTCTTTTTATTTATTTTTTATTTTTTATGTTGTCCCTATCCTGGTGTTTTACCTAGAGAGAGGTAGTTTTTGTCTGGCCTTTTTCAATTTTTTAATTTTAAAAAATATCTGTGCTTATTGAAAATATTTTTGCCAGCTTCTTCAAATTTGGGATGTAGGAGGCAAAAAGTAATCCAGGGTTCTGACCATGAGTCCTCAGTTCCCTTATAAGTCTAGCTTTTCCTCTCTACCTTTAAGAAATTCTTAGGTATGTTTTATATATAATGTCCAGGGTTTTTAGTTGTGATAGTAGGAAGAATAAGAAAAAATATACCATCTCTATCCTCCCAGAAGCAAGAGTCCCGTTTGGTTCTTTTTAAATTTTCTGCCTGTTAAAATATTTTATTTTATAATTTGTTTTAAGAATATTTGTAATTGCTTATTGAAATGATTTTATGTTTACTGCATTAAAATTCTTGTCAAATAATTCTAACATCTGGGTTATATATGGAGAGAAAAGTATATATAGAGAAAATTTTTTCACTAATGGAATTTTTCTGTTCCTGGATCCTAGTAGGATTCCACAATGCATTTAGTTGTTATTTCTCCTTAGTCTTCCTTGATCTCTATTTTTTCAGTCTTGCCTTTTTTTCATGACTATAATGATTTTGAGGAGTGTAAGTAGATATGTTGAATAATGCCCTTATTTGGGTTTGTATGCTGCTTTTTCATTATTAGATTGGGTTGTAGGTTTTGGGAAGAATAATGTAGAGTGAGGTATCTATTATAGTCTACATGATATCAGTATGACTTATCACTGGTGATGTTAACTTTGGTCAGTTGGTTAAGGTGTTGTCTGTCAAGGAGAAAAATATACTGTTTTTCTCTTTCCATACTCAGTCCTTTGGAATCAAGTCATTAAGTCTAGGGGAGAGGAATTAAGCTCTACCTCTTTGAGAGGAATTATCTAGATATATATTCTTGAAATTCTTCTCAAGGAACATTTGTTCTTTCTCTCCTGTAACAATATAGATTTATGGATATTGAACCTATTTTTGGGGAGTTATAATCCAATAATATCCTTACAACTGATATTTGAGCAATATGGTGTTAGGGACACCAACCCGCACACAGTCAAAAGTCCATGTATAACTTTTAACTCCTCTAAAACTTTACTAATATTCTGCTGTTGCCTGGAAGCCTTATTGATAAAATAAACAGTTGATTGACACATATTTTGTATATTATATGTATTATGTATTGCATTCTTATAATGAAATTAGTTAGAGAAAATCTCCAAAAATATTTCCAATAAATATTAAAACCTGTGTGATTCAAGGGTCAACCCTGTTCATTTCATTGCTCGAAAAGGTCCAACTTTCTCCTTCAGAGCTCCCAGGTTGGATCCTGTGAACTTTTGACCATGACTCCATTTCTTTTTTAAAAATTAATTCTTTACCTCTGATACTTAAATGCTACAGAATCATTTTGTGATTTCCCTGGTTCAGCCCCAAAATGAATCACTTCTCCAAGGAGCCCTAGTTCTTATTATCAGAGAATATTATTAAGAAACCAAGATCTGGGTTCTGGATGTGTTCACTGCGGTATCACTGTATCTAGGTCCTCTTAGAGAAGAGAGGTAGGAAATGTTTGTATGTATTCAAACACTTGTCTGTCTATCTACTTATCTATCTACCTATCATCTATCTATATTTTTGTATCTATGTATCTTAATATGTATATTCAATATAAACATGTTCTCTCTGACTCTAATCTAGCACCAGATAGTTCATTCTAGAGTTCCTCTTTTGTATATTTGTAACTTCTTTCTGTGGCAGAAACAGTTATTTGATTATACGTTGCAAGAGAAAATACAAAAAACCCCCTGTATATCAGCACTATACTCTAGTTGGTAAATTTTTTTCCCACAGGGGTATGGATTTCCAACTCTGAAACTCTAATACACATGTACTGGGGTTGAATGAATAAGAAATTGTAGCCAATAGAAATTTCAATTTATTCAAAGGCCTTTTCCTATTTGATTGTGACTACTAATGTATACTTTCAGGAAGAGTAATGTTCAGACATACCCTGTGTTCCCCTTGTCTTTGATTATAAGACCTACTTAAATTCTGAGTGTTCCAGCCAGTCTTGTTAGAGGACGAAGAATGGGAGCCTTGACTTGGGTTGACTTAAAGAGAATTCATAGTTGAACCAGTCTCAACTATGATCTTCTGGCTCCTGTCCCTGAAACATTTTCCATAAATAAAACAGATTTAGTTTTGTATCAATACACAAATTTTAGGGGTACCTGGGTGGCTCAGTCGTTAAGCGTCTGCCTTCGGCTCAGGGCGTGATCCCAGGGTCCTGGGATGGAGCCCCACATCAGGCTCCTCTGCTGGGAGCCTGCCTCTTCCTCTCCCACTCCCCCTGCTTGTGTTCCCTCTCTCGCTGGCTCTCTCTCTCTGTCAAATAAATAAATAAAATCTTTTTAAAAAATACACAAATTTTAAGTTACTACAGAAGGTTGAATAAACCTGAATTGTAAAAAACTGAATACTACTCAGCAATAAAAGGAATGGACCCTTGAGATATATAACAAGTGGGATGGACTTAAGGGCATCATACTTAGTGAAAAAGCTAAACTCAGGTGTCCATTGACAGATGAATGGATAAAGAAAATAGACACACACACACACACACACACACACACACACAGGAATATTACTCACCCATCAGAAAGAACGAAATCTTCCATTTGCAACAATGTGGATGGAACTAGAGGGTATTATGCTAAGCAAAATAAATCAGTCAGAGAAAGACAAATACCGGGTGATTTCACTCATTTGTGGAATTTAAGAAACAAAACAGATGAACATAGGGGAAGAGAAGGAAAAATAAAATAAGATGAAAATAGAGAGAGAGGCAAACCATAAGAGACATTGAACTCTAGGAAACAAACAGAGTTGCTTGAGGTGAGGGAAGTGGAGGGATGGGGTAACTGGGTGATGGGCATTACGGAGGGCACATGATGTAATGAGCACTGGGTGTTGTATGCAACTGATGAATCACTAAATTCTACCCCTGAAACTAATAATACACTATATGTTAACTAAATTAAATTAAATTAATTAATTAATTAAGATTTTATTTATTTATTTGAGAGAGAGAGACAGCCAGCAAGAGAGGGAACACAGGCAGGGGGAGTGGGAGAGGAAGAAGCAGGCTCCCAGTGGAGGAGCCTGTTGTGGGGCTTGATCCCAGAACTCTGGGATCACTTCCTGAGCCGAAGGCAGATGTTTAATGACTGAGCCACCCAGGTGCCCCTAACTAAATTGAATTTAAATAAAGAATTAAAAAATACAAATATTCACCAAAGCAAAAAAAAAAAACCAACCTAAATTCAGAGGTTGCATATTATATGATTTCATTTCTTGTTCTCTAAAGGAATCATAGAGATGGAAAACAGGTTAGTGGTTGCTGGAAGATAGATGCAGGGGGAGGGGGATGGGTGTTACTATAAAGGGGTAGAATAAGGTGATGGAACAGTTCTGTATCCTAATTGTGTGGTCATTACATGAATCTATACAAGGGATCAAATTGCATTGCTCTACTCATAGTCACACACACACACACACACACACACGACAGAAACACTCAGTGCATGTAAAACTGCTGAAAACTGAATAGTGTCTGTAGTCCTAAAGTCTAGTTAACATTATTGTACCAAAGTCAGTTTCCTGGTTTTGCTATTATATGACTGTTGTTGAAGATGTCACTATGGTAGGAATCTGGGTGGAGTTCAAAGGAATCTATGTGTTATTTTTACAATTACCTGTGAATCTATGTTCATTTAAAATTAAAATTTAGACGCATTCTCACAAGCACAAGTAGAAATTAATATATATGCTGGAATTCTAAAGTCATATTTTCTTGAAATAGAAGCCTATTAACACTGATTTTTCTTATAGTTTTAATTTTAATATGTTGAAAGCAAAGACACATTGAGTCAGAACAATCCAAAGTAAAGTTTCATGGAATAATGGATTGTTATTCTATCAAATAACTTTTCATTAAACAATTTTCTCTGAAAACAATTAAAAATATCCTTTTGCTGTATGCCTATAAAATATGCATAAATAATGATTATTTGAAGGTTCTCAAAATGTTAAAAAGAACGTAATACATAAACTTTACTGAAATGTTCACAAATTCTTGCTGAAATGAGTATGTTACCTAGAATGTTAATTAGTGACATTTTCAATGCTGCTATTTATTTGCATCTTTATAAGGGACAACAGAGGATCCTTTCTTGTAAAACCTGGGGAATATATAATCCCTGATGGGAAATTAACATTTACTGTCACAATCAGGGTATAAACTCAGACATTAATTTCTTCCCTGTAGAGTATATCATGATAGGAGCATCTTAGGGGAGACCTATACTTAGATTTCTAATGAGATCCAAAAGAATTATAAACCTGATGGAGAAGGCTTGTTCTCTATGACATGGTGTGTCTGATGTCAGGTGTGCGGTTTCTCTTCAAACTTTCTTAGTAAATTTATAACTAGAAGTTTGATCTACTCCTCAGACC
>NC_048225.1:19547904-19597497 GCF_002007445.2 Ailuropoda melanoleuca | reverse complement strand
TTGTGGTATAGGCTGGCTTATATAGACAGATTCAGCTTGAATTTCTGTCACTTAATTTGAAGGATTCTTAATGTATTCTCTACAAAATATCCCACATATACCACACAATTCTGCATAGTGTAGTAGTGAAAGAAATCAATTCTGGATTCGTAGACACTTAAATATGAATCTTGCTCTGGCACTTCCTATTTTGACCATGGAACAGTCAATTAATCCCTTCTGCCTGTTTTAGTGGGTGGGAGTAAGGGGGACATGAGGGAAAGTGAATAGGGAATCTAGCCCTGTGACCGCTAACATTAGCTAATAGTGGTACAAATCTCAGTTTCCTCGGTTATCATTCTAGTTATACTGAGAAAACATAAGGTCAAGGACTGTACCTTATTTTGTGTATGTTCACTCTGTCTTGCAGTCTAAATGCTCTTGTTCATTAAAGGTAATGAGTCAGGAAAATCTCTAAAAGAAAGAGAGTTTATTTATGGAGTTTTAGCCCTCCTGCACCATCTACTTTGGGTAGAACAGAACTCTCAAGACCTGTAACATTTCATTCCAGGCTCCAGGTTCCTGTGGACTTAGTGTGCTTCTAGGTTGCATCCTAGAAGTACAGTGGAGGACTCTGGTTAGAGATGGAAGACTAATGTAAGCAGNTTTGTGGTATAGGCTGGCTTATATAGACAGATTCAGCTTGAATTTCTGTCACTTAATTTGAAGGATTCTTAACGTATTCTCTACAAAATATCCCACATATACCACACAATTCTGCATAGCGTAGTAGTGAAAGAAATCAATTCTGGATTCGTAGACACTTAAATATGAATCTTGCTCTGGCACTTCCTATTTTGACCATGGAACAGTCAATTAATCCCTTCTGCCTGTTTTAGTGGGTGGGAGTAAGGGGGACATGAGGGAAAGTGAATAGGGAATCTAGCCCTGTGACCGCTAACATTAGCTAATAGTGGTACAAATCTCAGTTTCCTCGGTTATCATTCTAGTTATACTGAGAAAACATAAGGTCAAGGACTGTACCTTATTTTGTGTATGTTCACTCTGTCTTGCAGTCTAAATGCTCTTGTTCATTAAAGGTAATGAGTCAGGAAAATCTCTAAAAGAAAGAGAGTTTATTTATGGAGTTTTAGCCCTCCTGCACCATCTACTTTGGGTAGAACAGAACTCTCAAGACCTGTAACATTTCATTCCAGGCTCCAGGTTCCTGTGGACTTAGTGTGCTTCTAGGTTGCATCCTAGAAGTACAGTGGAGGACTCTGGTTAGAGATGGAAGACTAATGTAAGCAGCTTGCCTCTATTTCTTCTTGAAACTCACTAACATGACTAAAAAGGGATTAAAAACGGCATTAACTCACCTAATTTATTATTATAACCATGTAACGGTAGGAATTAGGAATAGAGAGCAAGAGAAGAGTGTGCACATCTGCACAGTGATGGTATNTTCTGCCTGTTTTAGTGGGTGGGAGTAAGGGGGACATGAGGGAAAGTGAATAGGGAATCTAGCCCTGTGACCACTAACATTAGCTAATAGTGGTACAAATCTCAGTTTCCTTGGTTATCATTCTAGTTATACTGAGAAAACATAAGGTCAAGGCCTGTACCTTATTTTGTGTATGTTCACTCTGTCTTGCAGTCTAAATGCTCTTGTTCATTAAAGATAATGAGTCAGGAAAATCTCTAAAATAAAGAGAGTTTATTTATGGAGTTTTAGCCCTCCTGCACCATCTACTTTGGGTAGAACAGAACTCTTAAGACCTGTAACATTTCATTCCAGGCTCCAGGTTCCTGTGGACTTAGTGTGCTTCTAGGTTTCATCCTAGAAGTACAGTGGAGGACTCTGGTTAAAGATGGAAGACTAATGTAAGCAACTTGCCTCTATTTCTTCTTGAAACTCACTAACATGACTAAAAAGGGATTAAAAACGGCATTAACTCACCTAATTTATTATTATAACCATGTAACGGTAGGAATTAGGAATAGAGAGCAAGAGAAGAGTGTGCACATCTGCACAGTGATGGTATGGGGTGGAAAAGTTACAAATTCTCATCTTAGTAGGAGTCCTGGTAGGAAACTATTAGAGTAATCTGAATTGGAGATGAAGAGAGAATATAGAAGTTGTGTAAGAGGGAAGGACAGATCTTTCAAGGAGTTGAATTCTTTGGGAATTGGAGACTGGATGAAGATGGCCAGCGAGAAAAGTTGCTTAAGTTTAGTTTGTAGATTAGTTGCCTGGATGATGGCAAAAATAATGTGGAAAATGATGACCTGGAGGAAGAGCAGAGGGACTCATCAGAAAGTGCTGACTTCAGTTTTGGGCACTTTGAGCTTGAGACACATAAGTAGACATAAGATAGAAATTTCTGAGAGGCATTTATGGAAGTCCATATGCATGTAGATATCGATCTATNTGCCTCTATTTCTTCTTGAAACTCACTAACATGACTAAAAAGGGATTAAAAACGGCATTAACTCACCTAATTTATTATTATAACCATATAACGGTAGGAATTAGGAATAGAGAGCAAGAGAAGAGTGTGCACATCTGCACAGTGATGGTATGGGGTGGAAAAGTTACAAATTCTCATCTTAGTAGGAGTCCTGGTAGGAAACTATTAGAGTAATCTGAATTGGAGATGAAGAGAGAATATAGAAGTTGTGTAAGAGGGAAGGACAGATCTTTCAAGGAGTTGAATTCTTTGGGAATTGGAGACTGGATGAAGATGGCCAGCGAGAAAAGTTGCTTAAGTTTAGTTTGTAGATTAGTTGCCTGGATGATGGCAAAAATAATGTGGAAAATGATGACCTGGAGGAAGAGCAGAGGGACTCATCAGAAAGTGCTGACTTCAGTTTTGGGCACTTTGAGCTTGAGACACATAAGTAGACATAAGATAGAAATTTCTGAGAGGCATTTATGGAAGTCCATATGCATGTAGATATCGATCTATATATGGATATGCATTTCTCAAAATGAGTCATTTTGCCACCTGAGGGACACATGCCAGTGTCGGGAGAACATTTTGATTGTCACAGCTGGTGGTGGGGGATACTCCTGGAATCTAATGGGTAGAGGACAGGGATGCTTTCATCTAATGATACACAGGACAGCTTCACAATAAAGAATTATCTAGTCCAAAACATCAATAGTGCCAAGGTTGAAAAACCTTGATATAATGAATATGGATTGGGAATAGGGGAGGGATACCAACACTTACCAGGCTCTTTTTATGTATCAGGCGTGTTTCTGATACTTACATGATTTAACCCCTTTATTTTTTTATTATTTATTTTTTAAATGATTTTTTATTATATTATGTTAGTCACCGTACAGTCATCCCCGGTTTCTGATGTAAAGTTCGATGATTCATTAGTTGCGTATAACACCCAGTGCACCATGNTTGCCTGGATGATGGCAAAAATAATGTGGAAAATGATGACCTGGAGGAAGAGCAGAGGGACTCATCAGAAAGTGCTGACTTCAGTTTTGGGCACTTTGAGCTTGAGACACATAAGTAGACATAAGATAGAAATTTCTGAGAGGCATTTATGGAAGTCCATATGCATGTAGATATCGATCTATATATGGATATGCATTTCTCAAAATGAGTCATTTTGCCACCTGAGGGACACATGCCAGTGTCGGGAGAACATTTTGATTGTCACAGCTGGTGGTGGGGGATACTCCTGGAATCTAATGGGTAGAGGACAGGGATGCTTTCATCTAATGATACACAGGACAGCTTCACAATAAAGAATTATCTAGTCCAAAACATCAATAGTGCCAAGGTTGAAAAACCTTGATATAATGAATATGGATTGGGAATAGGGGAGGGATACCAACACTTACCAGGCTCTTTTTATGTATCAGGCGTGTTTCTGATACTTACATGATTTAACCCCTTTATTTTTTTATTATTTATTTTTTAAATGATTTTTTATTATATTATGTTAGTCACCGTACAGTCATCCCCGGTTTCTGATGTAAAGTTCGATGATTCATTAGTTGCGTATAACACCCAGTGCACCATGCCCTTTAATATCCACAACAACCCTATGAGATTGCTCCTTTACTAAACTCATTTTATATCTATACATATATATTGAGTAGATATGAAAATATATGTACAAGGGCCAGAGAAGTTATATTTTGTCTTCAGTCTCACAATTAAGGATTTTAAAGTCCAGATTTGACGTGAGGGCTCATTCCCTCCCTCTCTCTCTCCTTTAAATTTTTATTTACTTCCTTTTTTTGTTATTATTATTTTTTCTTTTCAAATTATTATTTAAATTTTAGCTAGGTAGCATACAATGCAATATTGGTGTCAGGAGTAGAATTCAGTGATACACCACTTGCATGCAACACCCTGAGCTCATCATATGTAGTGCCCTCTTTAATACCCATCACCCATCAAGCCCAGCCCCAACCCTCCCACTCTCTTAACCACTTTGCTAGAACATCCCTTTATAGAAATAAAATCCACAAGAATGGAAAGTGCTAAAGCTATGATTTAATGTTTTACTAATGCAATTCCGGAGACTTCAGGGAAGTACTAGAAATGACAAGTGACTGTGCTCCAACTTTCCTCTTAGAACTGTGCATAGACTCTAGGGGGTGATGAAGGAAGTGACAAAGAGAGGCACTCATTCCTCTGCATTGGGGATTAGGAATTCCTATTATGAAGTTATAAACTGAGCAAAACATTGAGTCTCAAAGGATCCAGTGTTAAGCATGTGACACAGGATATGAATATGGGCTCAATAATTTCTACCCTCAGTGGACTAATTTAACTTGGAAGGAAATAATGAGGGAGAAAATAATTTTCTATGCTTCTAATCAATTTTCCCAGAACTACAGGTCATGGAATAGATTCCCATTTGGGTCAACTGATTGTTTTGGAGCTCATATAAGGTTGTTTTCCTCCTTGCGAGTGAAGAGGACTTCTGGGCAAATTCTCAAATAGAGATCATGGCCTGTTTTCCAGNTTCTCAAATAGAGATCATGGCCTGTTTTCCAGAATACGTCTTTTAGCATGTCAAAGACTGACGGCTGTGCTGATGTATATTGCCTCCTTTCTTGTCAGAAACTTTTTACCCCCAGGACTGTAGAGTACAAGTAGCCTTAAGGTCCAGCAGCAGTGAGGCCTCCAGGGAAAGAAAGATGAGGGTTGAGTGATACTTGTCTTGATAATTTCCTTTCAGACTCCAGACTGCACAAATCAAGGGTTGTGGGGAACACTGCCAATTTATTAATTTATTGCTCTTGTCAGCCGTAACCCTGAATGGAGACTGGAGAGAAGGGAGGAAATGATGTGCAGAGACCTTGGGGATCTATCAGTATTTTTTCTGCACAGAGACAAACCACATGAGTGGGAGTAAAGGAGAAAGTGAGGAATCATTAGGAATAATCGGAAGAAGTCTTGTTCCTTGGATTCCTTGCATGACAACCCTGAGCTTGTAAACCAGCAGATCCATCTCTCCCTCGACAAAGAGTGAGGGTCCATTGCTAATGTCCCTTCTACCTCTGTTCCTGCAGATCACACCTGTGAAGTGAATGGCTGTGGAAAATGACTCCGCCATGAATGAGTTTATCCTTATAGGATTAACAGACAAACCTGAACTCCAACTACCTCTGTTTTTTCTGTTTTTGGTGAACTATGTGGTCACTGTGGTGGGCAATTTGAGCTTAATTAATTTAATTTACCTGAATTCGTACCTTCACACCCCCATGTACTTTTTCCTTTTCAATCTGTCCTTTATTGATCTCTGTTATGCATTTGTCCTCACCCCCAAAATGCTGATAAGCTTTATTTCAGAGAAGAACATCATCTCCTTTACAGGATGCATGACTCAGCTGTTTTTCTTCTGCTTTTTTGTCAACTCTGAGTGCTATGTGTTGACAGCCATGGCCTATGATCGCTATGTGGCCATCTGTAAACCCCTGCTGTACACAGTTACCATGTCCCCTCAGGTCTGTTCTCTGCTGATGTCTGCTTCATACGTGATGGGTTTTGTTGGTGCTATGGTCCACACAGGGTGCATGGTCCGGCTGATCTTTTGTGGTTCCAACATCATCAACCATTACATGTGTGACATCTTCCCCCTCCTCCAGCTCTCCTGTAGCAGCACTTATGCCAGTGAGCTTGTGATTTCTGTTATTGTGGGCACAGTTGTTATTGTATCTAGCCTCATTATCTGTATTTCTTATATTTTGATTCTTTCCAACATCCTTCACATCTCATCAGCTCAGGGTTGGTCCAAAGCCTTCAGCNTTAACAGACAAACCTGAACTCCAACTACCTCTGTTTTTTCTGTTTTTGGTGAACTATGTGGTCACTGTGGTGGGCAATTTGAGCTTAATTAATTTAATTTACCTGAATTCGTACCTTCACACCCCCATGTACTTTTTCCTTTTCAATCTGTCCTTTATTGATCTCTGTTATGCATTTGTCCTCACCCCCAAAATGCTGATAAGCTTTATTTCAGAGAAGAACATCATCTCCTTTACAGGATGCATGACTCAGCTGTTTTTCTTCTGCTTTTTTGTCAACTCTGAGTGCTATGTGTTGACCGCCATGGCCTATGATCGCTATGTGGCCATCTGTAAACCCCTGCTGTACACAGTTACCATGTCCCCTCAGGTCTGTTCTCTGCTGATGTCTGCTTCATACGTGATGGGTTTTGTTGGTGCTATGGTCCACACAGGGTGCATGGTCCGGCTGATCTTTTGTGGTTCCAACATCATCAACCATTACATGTGTGACATCTTCCCCCTCCTCCAGCTCTCCTGTAGCAGCACTTATGCCAGTGAGCTTGTGATTTCTGTTATTGTGGGCACAGTTGTTATTGTATCTAGCCTCATTATCTGTATTTCTTATATTTTGATTCTTTCCAACATCCTTCACATCTCATCAGCTCAGGGTTGGTCCAAAGCCTTCAGCACCTGTGGCTCCCACCTAGTAACTGTTGGTCTGTTCTATGGATTTGGGTTGCTCACTCATGTCAAACCATCATCTGCTGGGTCTGTGGTCCAAGGGAAATTTTTCTCAGTGTTTTGCACCAATGTGGTGCCCATGCTTAACCCTTTCATTTATAGTCTGAGGAACAAAGATATCAAACTTGCTCTGAAGAAAACCCTGAAGAGAATTTATAACTGAACATAACCATTTATTCCTCTTTTGCTGTGTCTTTTCCTCCACTTTCTGCTCTTCCTTATCCTTTTCTTCCTATTCTTTTTCCTTTTCCTTACCTTTCTAAATTTTTTTGGCAGGATTTCTACTTTAATTTCTTTTTTCTCTTCTTACTTGGTGTTACCATGTGGGCCTATTCTTGAACTTCAGGGTCATCCTCAGTGCCAAGGTGAACCCAAACTGATCTTTATTCACCATATCAGTTGAAGACACTAGGATAACCTTCCCTGTCTAAGGATAGCACTACCTATTATTTTTTCTCTTGCCTTTCCCATCCAAGGTAAGCCATCAAGTAACGTGCTGTCTTACCAGTTCATTTATTTATTTATTTTTTTGCTTTCTCTGAAACAATTACACAGAACACTTTCCTGTTTAGAGGGTTTTATTACTTATAATTGCATTAAAACAGAGAAGGTATGATAAAAATTGCAGACAAGTATAGTTGTAAAAATTTGCAGAAAACTTCAGGGTTCTTTTAATAATGGTTCTTGTTCTTGATTTTTAGTCCCACNCTCAGTGCCAAGGTGAACCCAAACTGATCTTTATTCACCATATCAGTTGAAGACACTAGGATAACCTTCCCTGTCTAAGGATAGCACTACCTATTATTTTTTCTCTTGCCTTTCCCATCCAAGGTAAGCCATCAAGTAACGTGCTGTCTTACCAGTTCATTTATTTATTTATTTTTTTGCTTTCTCTGAAACAATTACACAGAACACTTTCCTGTTTAGAGGGTTTTATTACTTATAATTGCATTAAAACAGAGAAGGTATGATAAAAATTGCAGACAAGTATAGTTGTAAAAATTTGCAGAAAACTTCAGGGTTCTTTTAATAATGGTTCTTGTTCTTGATTTTTAGTCCCACATAGGTAAAGGAAGTGAATACTTTGTTGAATCTAGCTTCTTTCTTTTATTCTTGAGGATGCTTGGGAATGAGTGAGCCACACTATTCTGCTCACCTGCTTCAATCCCCACTAATAATGAATGCCTCTGTTTATGTAGTGGTCAACTGATATTTTGTCATAAACAGAATTGAAATTGCCACCACTTGTCTATGTAACCATGAATTGTCATTGTGATTAAAAATCACACAATAATATTCTTGGCTACAGAATAGAGTATCATGAGCAATGCAAGATTCTTTGTTTGCCTAACTGTGTGAACAGGGATTCCCTTTTGCAAAGGAAGATCTCTTTCCTGCTTTCAAAAGACAACAAAAATATATGGCAAAAAACTTGTCCTGTTGGGGTTTATTCTTTCACTATATACTTTGACTCCTCCCTTTGGTCAAATCAAATCTGTGGCTCATACATGTGCTACATTCTTTACAAATTATATTCAAAGATAAGTCTCTTTAACCTGTTCTTTAGTGGAAGAAATAATTATTCAACTTGCTCAGGATCACCCAGCCAATGATACAGAGCCCAATGTTTTAATCCATGTTCCTCTCACAAAGAAATGGAAGAGAAGAAAGGAGAATTGTGAAGGAATAAAAGAACTTCTGAGAGTTTTTCCAGAATGCGTTTGAAAGTGGGAATTTCATGGGAATAATGTCCTCAGCCAGGATACCTATCCAGAAGAGATTATCTATGGGCTTTGATGCCCAACTAGAAAAATGCACCTGTCCCTGGAGAAGTTTGATTTTAAAGTGAGGGTAAACAGGGTGAGTTACAAAGAGATGTTTCCTCACAATCTTTTTTTTTTTTTTTTATTGTGATTGTTTCCTGGAATAGTGAGGCTGAGGAGTTTGGGGAATGCCACACTTTTCAGAATATTATGTATACTTTAACAAGCCTGTTAGATATTATGCTATCAGTTGGAAAGAAGCAATGAAAAAGAGTTCTTTATAATTAATACAATGGTAAACAGAGCTCTACAAATTTTTCTTATTTTGTGTGTTACACAGAGGATAAGCTGTCTTTCATCCATCACTATTTTTAATGATTTTATGGGAAGATGTATCTCAGAGGATATACCCTAGTTAGGGGATGTAGTAGATTATCCCTGTCATTTTTATGTTTACAAAGATATCTTGAGTTTTGAAAAGTTCTACAGCATTAGTTTGTAAGAATAGCCTCATGAGATAATTATGCCATTTAAGAACTTTACTTAAATCTGATTAAAATTATTGCCACAAGAACATACTCAGGTAATTACATGTAGTATAATGCCTATCTCACTGTCATAATTTTTTTAAAAAACTTTTATTCCTCAAGTAGAACATGGATGCCTCATATCTGCTTCTGTCCTTGTTTTGTCTATATCCACTAAAGTAGCTGGTTAAATAGCTAGCTTAAAACTATTTGGTTTGAATTTGATTCCAAAGCACATGTTTTTAGGAGTTTACGTGCTTTAATAAAGACATAGAATAGATTTATAACACCCATGTCAATAAATCCTTGGTACTTAATGAAAAGTTAAAGTGTGAATCACAGACATAGTCCATAACTTGTGGTCTGAGTACTATATGTAAGCACCAGCACTCCCTGGTGGAGGAGTCACAAATAGACTGGCTCAGTTCTATGAAGTCAGCAGTCTTATTTCATAGGTTGAGATTCTTGTTTTGACCTGGCAAATCTAATTGATCTAACTTTTTAATTAAAACCACCTTTTATAATGTCTATTTATTTATTTATTTTCACAATACAATCTTTTTTTAATCACTACATTCTCACCTACTTATAAGAAAATTTTTCATAACACTCAAATTAAGATACAGAATCAAGCAATGTATTGTAGGTACTGTCTTACAGTATGCTAGATAAGACTCTTTTAAAAGGCTAGAGTTTTAGAACAAATATTGTCATTTAAATATATTATTTGGTACAATTATAACAAAACTCCAACCAGTCTTAAGGGCTAACTTAAAGGTTAACAAATTAACACAGTCCTTACTTGCTGACTTAAGGCCCTTGATCTATAACAGAGCTAATTTACTTTCTTTGAGATTTGCAGATCACTGGTCTTGGGGAATGAAAGACCAGAACTTTCCCAGGCCTCAGAGGCCAGCAAGTCTGTTTGAAGCCGCATTGGCTTTCTGATTAGCCCAGCAATCTTTTGGCAAAATGTTTTTCTTTTTTAAGGTCACACAAATGACTTTACCAACCTTCCTTTGTGCATCTGTAGACCTTTCCTTCCTTTGCAGAAAGAACAGAATACTCTTGCACAACCATCCCTGAGTACCAAGGAACCAGACCTTCTTGCACATTGTAATATTTATCACTAAAATTTTTTCAGTCTAGTATTTTAAAAATTAATATAATAAGACAATTCAGTGTAATATAATTTCAGAATATATAAGTTTATTATTATTTTATGACTATTGAATATTTGGAAATTTTATATATTTTATTTGTTAACTTTTTGAAAGGTATGGATATTGTCATATATTTAATTCTTTTTTTTTTTTTTAAAGATTTTGTTTTATTTATTCGACAGAGATAGAGACAGCCAGCGAGAGAGGGAACACAAGCAGGGGGAGTGGGAGAGGAAGAAGCAGGCTCATAGCAGAGGAGCCTGATGTGGGGCTCGATCCCACAGCGCCGGGATCACGCCCTGAGCCGAAGGCAGACGCTTAACCGCTGTGCCACCCAGGCGCCCCCATATATTTAATTCTTATCCTCCTGTTTTTTCATAGTTGCTCCATAAACAATTTATTTATTTATTTATTTATTTATTTATTTTAAAGATTTTATTTATTTACTTGACAGAGAGAGAGACAGGCAGTGAGAGAGGGAACACAGGCAGGGGGAGTGGGAGAGGAAGAAGCAGGCTCCCAGTGGAGGAGCCTGATGTGGGACTCAATCCCAGGACTCTGGGATCATGCCCTGAGCTGAAGGCAGACACTTAACGACTGAGCCACCCAGGCGCCCCTCCATAAACAATTTAAATTGGAAAATTTTTATTTTACTTATGTTCAACCCATATGCTAAAGACATATCAAATCTTTTTTATATAAAAACTTAATTACATTAATTATAATCTGCCTTAATTAGATTAACATTAACTTAAAAGGGTCCTATGTTTTAACTTACGAAAAAACCATGAAGTAAGAAATCTTAGAAACTTATTGTATTGGTGCTCATGAAATGATGCCTGTTCATCAACCAGATTCCTTCCATCACCTAAAGGAATTGAAATGTTTTCAGGTCCATGATTTGCCCTAGCACTGAGGCTGACTTGGGAATGGAATGGAAAAGTTTTTAGATTTTTTAAACCAAAAGTTCTCATTCTTTATCCTTCATAAATACAAGTTGGGACAGAACTTTCTAAACACTGTGTACTAGACAGTACAGCAAATGGGCTAAGGTTAAGGTATTTAGGACAATCAGATTTGTCCTTGAATAGTTGGAGTTTCAATGTGATTGCTCTGGCATGTTGTAGCCTAAAAAGGGGTTTCTGGGAGATCAAGAGTAAAAGAAGTCTGATGTGCTTGCATTCCTATGGCTTTGGCAAGCAGTGAAAATGAGACAAAATGGTACTCATTGCTCCATTTTAAAAGCCCAGCCAAAGAGGTGCTCCACCATCTGGTTGCCAGCTAAAGCAGCTACATGCAGAGGAAGACAGTACACACGGTGGGCAAGAGGCCCAGGGGGCTGCTGGAGGAGTTTATGTTTTAGGTGCCCAAGCAGCACCCATAGGTGTGGCTGTTTGTGGTAGTGGATGGCGAGGCAGGGAATCATGAATTTGCTCCAAGAAGATGCCCAACGTGTTTCCCCATTTCAGATACTCCTGATGATTTCCAGCTGATGTATCCTGTTAGTACCATTTTAAGCTAGTGCAATTGCTCTAAGAATGCACAAGCCTTCTGAAAATTAGGACTTCTTTGTTATTTTGAAGCATTTGAAATGAAAACATGAAATTGGCTCTAAATTGCTTTAACATTAAATTTCTCCATGAAAGAAAAAAACTCTTTCATTATTTGAATGATTTCAGTTGTAAACTTTTGAATGGTTTAAAAAATGATTTCAAACTCTGTGTTACCTTCATATTCAGTAATTTTTGGTATGGTGGTTGTAAAAAAAATTATGGCTATAATTATTAAGAACTCTTGATCAGTAATTGCTCTGTTTAATTCACAAAGCATAATAGAAAAAAATATGTTCCAATGTGCCCTGCCCCTGCATTCTCTTGTGAATCCACCCTGTCCAACGCACCCTTGGCAGGAGTCTATCCAAATCAGTGCCACAAGCATGGAAGTACACAAATAGCCCCAACATGGGACCCTACCTCTCCAAATGACTCCTGCCTTGGGGAGAGGAGAAGATAAACACACACACCAGTTCAATGGTGGCTCCAAGCAGTGGGCTGGGGGCAGATATCTGATCTGATGGCAGCCGTGCCCAACAATGAAAGCTTCTCAGGGAACAACACCAGGAAAGTGCCTGCAGTTCCATGTAACTGCACCACTGGAAAAGGCTGGATCTGGCCCAGCTCAAGCCCAAGGTGGCCCTAGTCTGGCCCATGAACAATAGAAGGACTAAACCCTGCTCACAACCAGCAGGGAGAGCCATTGAAGACCACTGGACTGAAGGCAAACATGCCTAAGCCATAACAGTAGGGTAACACACAGAGGAGGTAACACACAGCAGGTAACACACAACAGGTAACATACAGAGGAGATAACTCCTGAAGTGCCAGGTTCTGGTGAACAGGGGACATTGTATTGCAGAGCATTACAGGGCATCTTCTTCATAAGGTCACTACTTTCCAGAGCAGGAGACATAGCTGAATTTCCTAACACATTGAAACAGACACAGAGAGTTAGACAAAATAAGTAGACAGAGGAATATGTCCCAAATGAAAGAACAGGACAAAATTTCAGCAAAAGAGCTAAACAAAATGGAGATAAATAATCAGCCTGACAGAATTTAAAATAATGATAATGAAAATACTCATTAGACTTGAGAAAAAAATGGAGGGTCTCAGTGAGTCCCTCAACAAAATAATAGAAAAACATAAAAAAGAACCAATCAGAGATGAACTCAACTGAATAAAAATAGACTGGAGGAGGCAGAAGAATGGATCAGTGATCTGGAAGACAGAATAATGGAAAGCAGTCAAGCTGAACAGGGAAAGAAAAAAGGATAATAAAAAATGAAAATAGATTAAGGGAACTTAACGACATCATCAACCATAGTAGCATTTACATTTTAGGGATTTCAGAAGGAGAAAAGAGAGAAAAGGGGCAGAAAATTTATTTGAATAATAGTAGCTGAAAAATTCCTGAATCTGGGAAAGGAAACAAATCCAGATCCAAGTGGCACACACAATTCCACAAAAAATCAACCCAAGGTGGTCCACACCAAGATACATAGTAACTAAAATGGTAAAAAAGTAATGATAAAGAGAGAATTTTAAAAGCAGGAAACCCCCCCCAAAACCACCCCCACCCCGAAAAGAACAGTTACATACAAGGAAGACTCTATAAGGAGATTACCTGATTTTCCAGCCGAAACATTGAAGGCTAGAAGGGCATGTCATGACATATTAAAGTACTGAAAGAAAACAACCTGCAGTCAAGAATATTCTATCCAGCAAGACTATCATGCAGAATAGAAAGAGAAATAAAGAGTTTCTCAGACAACAAAAGTTAAAGGAATTCATGACCACTAAACCAGCCCTCCAAGAAATATTAAAGGGGACTCATGGAGTGTAAAGGAAAGACCATAAACAGGAGTAAGAAAAGTGGGAAGCACAAAAGTAGTAAAATAAATACATCTATAAAAATCAGTGAAGGAATTCACAAGATAAAAGGAGGTCAAGCATGACACCATCTACTTAAAACATGGTGGGGGAGAGGAGTAAAAATTAGTGCTTTTAGAATGGGTTCAAACTTAAACATCCATTGACTCAATACAGACTGCTATATGCATGAGATGTTATACAAACCTGATGGTAACCTCAAATCAAAGATCAATAATAGATATGCAAAAAATAAAGAGAAAGGAATCCACCTATATTACTAAAAAAAAACCCAGCAAACCATGGGAAAAGAGAGCAAGAGAAGAACAGAAAAGAACTACAAAAACAACCATAAAACAAGTAATACAATGGCAATAAGTACATACCTGTCAATAATTAATTTGAATATAAATGGACTAAATTCTTCAGTCAAAAGACATAGAGTGACTGAATGGATAAAAAAGCAAGACCTGTCTATATGCTGCCTACAAGGGACTCACTTCAGACCTAAAGATGCATACAGATTGAAAATGAAGGGATGGAGAAGAATTTATTATGCAAATGGAAGTGAAAAGAAAGCAAGGATAGCAATACTTACATCAGAAAAAATAGACTTTAAAACAGACTGTAATAAGAAAGAAAGAGGGACACTACATAATAATAAAGGGAACAATCCAACAAGAAACTACAAGAATTATAAATATTTATGCAACCAACATGGGAGCATCCAAATACATAAAGCAGCTATTAATAAATAAAGGAAGTAATTAATAGTGATACAATAATAGTAAGGGACTTTAACACCCCCACTTATATCAATGGATAGATCATCCAAACATAAAATCAATAAGGAAATAGTGGCTTTGAATGACATATTGGACCATATGGATTTAACAGATATATTCAGAACATTCTGTCTGGGAAGAGTGGAAACATATTCTTTTCAAGTGCACATGGAACATTCTCCAGAATAGAGCATACATTAGGCCAGAAAACAAGTCTTAACTAATTCAAAAAGACTGAAGTCATGCCATGCATCTTTTCTGACCAAAACACTATGCAACTAGAAATCAATCAGGAGTAAAAAATCTGGAAAGACCACAAATATATGGAGGTTAAATAACATGTCAATAAAGAATGAATGAGTCAACCAAGACCTCAAAGAGGAAATAAAATACATGGAAACAAATGAAAACAAAAACACAATGGTCCAAAGCCTTTGGGATGCAGCAAAAGGTGTTCTAAGAATGACGTTTATAGCAATATAGGCCTACCTCAAGAAGCAAGAAAAATCTCAAACAAACAAATCTTATACCTAAAGGAGCTAGAAAAAGAAGAAATAACAAAACCCCCCCAAAAATAAAGAAGGAAGTAATAAAGATTAGAGCAGAAATAAATAAAATAGAAACTAAAAAAAACAATAGAGCAGATCAATGAAACCATGAGCTGATTCTTTGAGATCAACAAAATTGATAAACCTTTAGCCAGACTCATTTGAGAGAGAGAGAGAAGAGTCAAACAAAATCAGAAATAAAAGAGGAGAAAGAACAGCCAACACCACAGAAATACAAAGGAGTATAAAAGAATATTATGAAAAATTATATGCCAACAAATTGGACAAGAAGAAATGGAAAAAATTTCTAGAAGTATATAACCTCCTAGTTTTAGCAGGAAGAAATAGAAAATAGAAATAGAAAATTTGAACAGACTGATTACCAGCAATGAAATAGAATCAATAATAAAAAAAAAACTCCCAACAAACAAAAGTCCAGGACCAGATGGCTTCACAGGCAAATTCTACCAAACATTTAAAGAGTTAATACCTATTCTTCTTCAAACTCTTCCAAAAAATAGAAGAAGAAGAAACACTTCCAAATTCATTGTATAAGGCCAACGTTATGCTGATACCTAAGCCAGGTAAAGACACTAAAAAAAAGAGAACTACAGTTTAGTATCTCTGATGAACATAGATGCAGAAATCTTCAACAAAATATAAGCAAACTGAATCCAACAGTACATTAAAAAAATCACTCACCACAATTAAGTGGGATTTATTTCTGGGGTGCAAGGTGGTTCAGTATTCACAAAACAACCAACATGATGCATTGCATCAATAAGAGAAAGAATAAAAACCATATCCTCATTTCAATATGCAGAAAAAGAATTTGACAAAGTACAGCATCCATTCATGATAAACACTCTGAATAAAGTAACAGCTAACATCAGCTAACACCATACATGATGGTGAAAAATTGAGAGCTTTTCCTCTAAAATTAGGAACAAGACAAAGATGTCTACTCTTACCACTTTTATTCCACATCGTAGTGGAAGTACCAGTGATGACAATCAGATGAGAAAAAGGAATATAGAATATCCAGATTGGTAAGGAAGAAGTAAAACTTTCACTATTTGCATATACCATGATACTATCTATAGAAAACCCTAAAGATACCACCAAAAAACTACTAGAACTGATAAATGAATTCAGTATGGTTGCAGGATACAAAATCAATATGCAAAATCTATTGAATTTCTATACACTAATAATGAAGTAGCAGAAAGAGAAGTTAAACAAACGGTTCCATTTATGATTGCACCGAAAATAATAAATACCTAACAATAAACTCAACCAAGGAGGTGAAAGACCTGTTCTCTGAGAACAATAAAACATTAATGAAGAAATTGAAGATGACAAAAACAATTGCAAAGACAGTTCATGCCATGGATTGGGAGAACACATATTGTTAAAATGTCCATACTACTGAAAGCAATCTACAGATTTAATGTAATCCCTATCAAAATATCAACAGCATTTTTCACAGAACTAGAAAAAATAATCCTAAAATTTGTATGAAACCACAAAGACCTTAAATAGCCAAAACAATCTTGAAAAAGAAAAACAGAGCTGGAGGTATTGCAATCCTAGATTTCAAGTTATACTACAAACCTGTAGCAATCAAAACAGTATGGTACTAGCATAAGAATAGAAACATAGATCAGTGGAACAGAATAGAGACCCCAGAAATAGATCTACAATTATATGATCAATTAATCTATGACAAAGAATGCAAGAATATGCAATGGAAAAACACAATCTCTTCAACAAATGGGGTTGGGAAAACTGGACAGTTACAGCAAAATGAATGAATGAAAGGAAGGAAGGAAGGAGGGAAGGAAGGAAGGAACTTTTTTACGCCATACATAAAAATAAACTCAAAATGGATTAAAGACCTAAGTGTGAGGCCTGAAACCATATCCTAGAAGAGAGCACAAGGAATAATTTCTCTGACATTGGCCATAACAACGTCTTCCTAGATATGTCTCTTGAGGCAAGGGAAACAAAAAGAAAAATAAATTATTGGGACTACATCAAAATAAAAAGCTTCTGCATAGCAAAGGAAACAGTCAACAAACAAAAAGACAACACACTGAATGGAAAAAGACATTTACAAATGATATATCCAATACGGGGTAAGTATCCAAAAAAAAAAAAATAAAGGCTAAGTATCCAAAATATATAAAGAACTTCTGTAATTCAACACACACACACAAATCCAATTTAAAAATAAGCCGAAGACATGAACAGGCATTTCTCCAAAAGAAGACATACGGATAGCTAACAGACACATGAAAAGTTGCTCAACATCACCTCACATCTGTCAGAATGTCTAAAATCACAACGCAGGAAATACCAGGTATTGGTGAGTTTGTGGAGAAAGGGGAGCTCTCATGTGCTATAGGTGGTAATGCAAACTAGTGCAGTCACTGTTGAAAACAGTATGGAGGTCCCTCAAAAAGTTAAAAATAGAATTACCTTATGATCCAGTAATTCCACTTCTGGATATTTACCCAAAGAATACAAAAACACTAATTTGAAAAGTTATGTTAAACCCTGTTATTTATAATAGCTAAAATATGAAAGCAACCCAAGTGTCCATAGATAGATGAAAGAAGAGGTGGTATGTGTATACAATGGAATATTAGCCATAGAAAAAGAATGAAATCTTGCCATTTGCAACAACATGATTGTATCTAGAGAGTATAATGCTAAGTGGACTAAATCAGTCAGACAAATACCATATGATCCACTCATATGTGGAATTTAAGAACAATTAAGCAAATAAATAAATAAAGAAAAAAAGAGACAAAGAAAAAAATCAGACTCTTAACTAGAGAACAAACTGGTTACTAGAGGGGAGGTGGATAGGAGGATGAGTGAAATAAATAAAGTGATTAAGAGTACACTTATTGATGATGAACAATGTATAGAATTGTTGAATCACTACAGTACATCAATAAAACTGTACCTTAATTATAAATTAAGGAATTAAAAAAATAAAAAAAATATAAACTTTAAAAGCGAGAAAGGCAGTTTCCTTTCCTTTTGGAGTTATCCCAGGAGAAACAACAACTGAATTGAATTACTGCAATATTTGAAATATTTCAGGTAAAGAAATAAAGAAGACTGTAGGCGGCAGAGTCTATGGAAAATTTTCATTTAGGATATGGGAAGAAAGAGAGAAAGAACCTATGTAATAGATTTTCCTTAAAAGATGAAGATGATAGGAAGATAGGAATTTATTTTTCCTTCTACCTTAGGGGATGTACAACCCTTAGAGTGAAGAGTAAACTTGATTAGATGTTGTGTCCCTAAGGAACTAAATAGAGATTGTGGTCCTGAGTGTAAATAAAATCAATCCCCTATTTCTCTTTTACGCACAGAATCTATTCCTTGGGGAAGAGCCTGAGCAAACTTCTACCCTGTTTTTATAATCAAGTGCACTTTATCATTCAGCTCACATTCAGTCTTCCATGTTTTTTATCAAGTAGCAAATGTGATAATAATAAAGACTATTTTACTCTGCCACTTGAGAGAACTCAAAGTTATAATCAGAAGTTATGATTTATAGTCCAGAAATATTCAAGGGGCATATTTGAAATTAAGTCTGGGCTAAATCCTTTTAGAATTAATGGAACCAAAGCCTCAGAGCCTGAAACTGCCTTTCCAGGACCACGGGGGTAGATACCAAGGATAAGGAAGCACTGACATTTTCTGGCCTAAGGAGGGTGAGTGTCTGAATTCTGTTTATATCAATGTCCTTCTTGTTTTGAGATGCAGGTCCAAAAATCCAAGATAAGCCCCTTTCTTTCCCATTTTGTGTAGTCCTGAGATGAAATGAAACTGGCAGGAGAATATGCTTCAGGGGGATAAAAGAATGTTCAGAGATCAGGGGGTACAATGGATGCAGTGTCTCAGTAAGTTCCCTCTCTATGGTTGGAACTCTCAGTCTTCCAGATTTATGAGTTTTTCTCTGTGACATGGGGCAGTAACTGAACCTCCCCTAGACTCTGGTTCCTTAGTGTTGGATTAGGAACAATATTCATGGTTCCCAGCCCACAAATCTAATCTGGCTCATTAGAGACCAGCCTTAGGTTGTTAGGATCTCTGCCTCCAATTTTGCTGGTGAGGAGAAGGTTCTAGTGAATGAAGAAATGGTGCGATCAGAGAAGGATGATTCTGTCCTCAGCCAGGCTGCTTCTTACACACCCTTGGTTTTCCAGCAATCACATTTGCATATGGCAACACTGGCCTTTCCTCTGCAGGCTAAGTTTGTGATGCCCTTTGCTATATTTACCTCATTAAGACTCTAGTAAGAGAAAGTCCTGTCACTTAGTCTCATGCTAATGGAAAAGGCAGATTAGACTCACGGGGCTAATCTCAGACATTCCCAGTGTACACACTCTTGTAAGATGGGATATTGCAGGAAGAGCTGAGTTTTTCTGTAATGTAACCCTTTTCTCCTCTGTCCACAGATCCCGTTAGAGAAAAATGGCTCCTGGAAATGTTTCTTTAGTGACTGAATTCATTCTGCTAGGGCTCACAGACCTGTCAGATCTCCAGCTTCCCCTGTTCTGCCTGTTTCTAGTCATGTATGTGGTCACTGTGTTGGGAAATTTGGGCTTGATAACTCTAATCGTGCTGAATTCACACCTCCACACCCCCATGTACTTTTTCCTCTTCAATTTGTCCTTCATAGATCTCTGTTATTCTTCTGTGTTTACACCCAAAATGCTGACTCACTTCACATCAAAGAAGAATATGATCTCCTACAGGGGATGCATGACCCAGCTTTACTTTTTCTGTTTTTTTGCTATTTCTGAATGCTATGTGCTGACATCAATGGCCTATGATCGCTATGTGGCCATCTGTAACCCACTTTTGTATCATGTTGCCATGTCCCCTAAAGTGTGTTCCAGCCTTATGCTTGGTTCATATTTGATGGCATTTTCAGGTGCTATGGCTCATACAGGATGCATGCTGAGACTGACCTTCTGTGATGCAAACACCATCAACCATTATTTTTGTGATATCCTCCCTCTGCTCCAGCTCTCCTGCACAAGCACTTATGTCAATGAGCTGGTGGTTTTGATTGTGGCGGGCATCAATGTGATTGTGCCCAGTGTCACCATCTTTGTCTCTTATGGTTTCATCCTCTCAAGCATCCTGCGCATCAGCTCCACTGAGGGCAGGTCCAAAGCCTTCAGCACCTGCAGTTCCCACATAGTTGCTGTTTCTCTCTTCTTTGGATCAGTTGCATTCATGTATCTTAAACCATCTTCTGCTGGGTCTATGGATGAGGGGAAAATCTCTTCTGTCTTTTATACCAATGTGGTTCCCGTGATGAACCCTTTCATTTACAGCTTGAGAAACAAAGATGTTAAAATTGCTCTGACAAAAACCCTCAGTAAGAGAACGTTTTGATCAAAATCAGTGTCTCTGTGCAGGTAGTCATGGGGCAGGGAGATTCCATGTGTTTTTACAATATTTTTAGTGGTAGTCTCCTTATCCTATTAATTTCTCACTGTGGTGGAGGAAATTTGAGCCTTCTCTAAATTTGTTTCTGCTTTTTTTTTAGGGTTGGTCTGCTTCCTTTCTGCAACTTTAGTTCCTTTCCCTCATTTTTCCTATTTAAGAATAACATTAAAGAAGAAATTCATCTCTTTTTATTGTCATTAATGGACTTTTTTTCTCCTGGAAAAAGGTGAATGATTCTGCAAATGATCAATAAAATAACACCACTGTGACAATGTATATTGTGGGGATTCTTAACTGCCATCTCGTATATGCTGTTGGAAGCATGAGTCAGGTGATCTCTCTGTATTCTTTTCTTTCCGTTCTACTGTGGGCAGGAATATGACTCCTTCAAATGCCAGTGTTTCACGATTATAGCAGGTTCCATGACAACTATCAATTTTACTCCACTTTGCAGATGTAAACCCTATACATTAAGCTTCATTTCACAGACATTTCAAATTTATTTCTCTACAAACTCACGCACAATAGATTGTCAATACGTATTGAGGTTAATGATTACTTAAAGTCACACACAGCTTTTCATGAAGAATTCTAGAACAAGCTATTAGCTACCTGATTTCAAGTCAACTACTCTTTTTTAGCACCCTTTCTTTTCTTTTTTTTTTTCTTTTAAAGATTTATTTATATTAGAGAAAGAGCACTCATGTGCATGAGTGGGATGAGGGGCAGAGGGTGAGAATCTTCAAGCAGACTCCCCACTGAGTGTGGAGCCTGATGTGGGGCTTGATCTCACATGAGATCATGACCTGAGCTGAAACCAAGAGTCCAGTGCTTAACTGACTAAGGCACCCAGGTGCCCCATTTCTAATATACTTTCTTTTTTTTTTTTTTTAATTTTTTTATTTTTTTTAATTTTATTTTATTATATTGTGTTAATCACCATACAGTACATCCCCAGATTCCGATGTAAAGTTTGATGCTTCATTAGTTGCGTATAACACCCAGTGCACCATGCAATACGTGCCCTCCCTACTACCCATCACCAGTCTATCCCATTCCCCCACCCCCTCCCCTCTGAAGTCCTCAGTTTGCCTCTCACAGTCCATAGTCTCTCATGTTTCATTCCCCCCTCTGATTACCCCCCTTTTCTTTATCCCTTTCTTCCCCTACCGATCCTCCTAGTTCTTATGTTCCATAGATGAGAGAAATCATATGATAATTGTCTTTCTCTGCTTGACTTATTTCACTTAGCATTATCTCCTCCAGTGCCGTCCATGTTGCAGCAAATGTTGAGAATTCGTTCTTTCTGATAGCTGAGTAATATTCCATTGTATATATGGACCACAGCTTCTTAATCCAGTCATCTGTTGAAGGGCATCTCGGCTCCTTCCATGATTTGGCTATTGTGGACAATGCAGCTATGAACATTGGGGTGCATATGGCCCTTCTCTTTACTACGTCTGTATCTTTGGGGTAAACACCCAGTAGTGCAATGGCTGGGTCATAGGGTAGTTCAATTTTTAACTTTTTAAGGGACCTCCACACTGTTTTCCAGAGTGGCTGTACCAACTTGCATTCCCACCAACAATGTAGGAGGGATCCCCTTTCTCCACATCCTCTCCAACAATTGTTGTTTCTTGCCTTGTCTATCTTTGCCATTCTAACTGGCGTAAGGTGGTATCTCAGTGTGGTTTTGATTTGAATTTCCCTGATGGCTAATGATTTTGAACATTTTTTCATGTGTCTGTTAGCCATTTGTATGTCTTCATTGGAAAAGTGTCTGTTCATATCTTCTGCCCATTTTATGATTTGTTTATTTGTTTCTCGTGTATTGAGTTTGAGAAGTTCTTTGTAGATCTTGGATACCAGTCCTTTATCTGTGGTGTCCTTTGCAAATATATTCTCCCATTCCGTGGGCTGTCTCTTAGTTTTTTTGACTGTTTCCTTGGCTGTGCAGAAGCTCTTTATCCTGATAAAGTCCCATAAGTTCATTTTATCTTTTATTTCTCTTGCCTTTGGAGATGTGTCGTGAAAAAGGTTGCTCTGGCCGATGTCATAGAAGTTGTTGCCTATGTTCTCCTCTAGAATTTTGATGGATTCCTGTCTCACATTGAGGTCTTTCATCCATTTGGAGTTTATTTTTGTGTATGGTGTGAGAGAGTGGTCAAGTTTCATTCTTTTGCATGTAGCTGTCCAATTTTCCCAGCACCATTTATTGAAGAGACTGTCTTTTTTCCACCGGATGTTTTTTCCTGCTTTATCAAAGATTAGTTGCCCAAAGAGCCGAGGGTCCATTTCTGGGTTCTCTATTCTGTTCCATTGGTCGATGTGTCTGTTTTTGTGCCAGTACCATGCTGTCTTTGTGATCACAGCTTTGTAGTACAGCTCGAAATCCGGCATTGTGATGCCCCCAGCTTTGTTTTTCCTTTTCAACAGTTCCTTGGAGATTCGGGGCCTTTTCTGGTTCCATACAAATTTAAGGACTATTTGTTCCAGTTCTTTGAAAAATGTCCTCGGTATTTTGATCGGGATAGCATTGAAAGTGTAGATTGCTCTGGGTAGTATGGACATTTTAACTATGTTAATTCTTCCAATCCATGAGCATGGAATATTTTTCCATCTTTTTATGTCTTCCTCAATATCTTTCAAAAGTGATCTATAGTTTCTAGCATATAGGTCCTTTACGTCTCTGGTTAAGTTAATTCCAAGGTAACGTATGGTTTTTGGTGTTATTGTAAATGGGATGGATTCCCTAATTTCTCTTTCTTCAGTCTCGTTATTCGTGTATAGAAATGCAACTGATTTCTGGGCATTGATTTTGTATCCTGCCACCTTACTGAATTGTTCTATAACTTCTAATAGTTTGGGAGTGGATTCCTTTGGGTTTTCCATATAGAGTATCATGTCATCTGCAAAGAGAGACAGTTTGACTTCTTCTTTGCCGATTTGGATACCTTTGATCCCTTTTTGTCTTCTGATTGCTGTTGCAAGGACTTCTAGTACTATGTTGAATAATAGTGGCGAGAGTGGGCATCCTTGTCGTGTTCCTGATCTTAAGGGAAAGGCTTCCAGCTTTTCCCCATTGAGAATAATGCTTGCAGTAGGCTTTTCATAGATGGCTTTTATGAGATTGAGAAATGTACCCTCTATTCCTACACTCTGAAGGGTTTTAATCAGGAAAGGATGCTGTATTTTGTCAAATGCTTTTTCTGCATCAATTGAGAGGATCATATGGTTCTTGAGTCTTTTCTTGTTGATATGATGTATCACATTGATTGATTTGCGAGTGTTGAACCATGCTTGCATCCCAGGTATGAATCCCACTTGGTCATGATGGATAATCCTTTTAATGTACTGTTGGATTCTATTAGCAAGGATCTTGTTGAGGATTTTGGCATCCATATTCATTAGAGAAATCGGTCTGTAATTCTCCTTTTTGAGGGGGTCTTTGCCTGGTTTGGGGATCAAGGTAATATTAGCCTCATAGAATGAGTTTGGTAGCTTTCCTTCTGTTTCTATTTTTTGAAATAGCTTTAGGAGAATAGGTATTATTTCTTCTTTGAATGTTTGGTAGAATTCCCCAGGAAAACCGTCTGGGCCTGGAGTTTTATTATTTGGAAGGTTGTTTATCACTGACTCAATTTCTTCATAGTTAATTGGCCTATTTAAGAAATCTATTTCTTCCTGTTTCAGTCTTGGTAGTTTATAGGTTTCCAGGAAGGCCTCCATCTCTTCCAGATTGTTTAGTTTTTTGGCATATAGCTGTTGATAAAAGTTTCTAATAATCCTTGCAATTTCAATGGTGCTGGTCGTGACCTCTCCCTTTTCAGTCATAATTTTAATAATCTCAGTCCTTTCTCTTTGTTTTTGGACAAGTTTTGCCAGTGGTCTATCAATTTTATGGATTCTCTCAAAGAACCAGCTTCTAGTCCTGTTGATCTGCTCTACTGTGGTTCTGGTCTCTAATTCATTGATTTCTGCTCTAATCTTGGTCAACTCCTTCCTTGTCAGTGGGTTAGGCCTGTCCCTCTGTTGCTGTTCCAGTTTCTTGAGGTGAGAATATAGAAACTGCATTTTAGATTTTTCTATTCTTTTGAGTGAGGCTTGGATGGCTATGTATTTCCCCCTTAGGACTGCCTTTGCAGTATCCCATAGGTTTTGGACCGTTGTGTATTCATTCTCGTTGGTCTCCATAAATTGTTTAATTTGTTTTTTGATTTCCTGGTTTATCGAGTCATTCTTGAGCAGGATGGTTCTTAGCCTCCAAGTGTTTGAGTTTCTTCCAGGTTTTTCCTTGTGGTTGAGTTCCAATTTCAGAGCGTTGTGGTCTGAGAATATGCAGGGGATAATTTCAATCTTTTGGTATTGGCTGAGACCTGTTTTGTGTCCCAGAGCATGATCTATTCTTGAGAATGTTCCATGGGCATTTGAATAGAATGAGTATTCTTTGGTTCTGGGGTGTAGTGTTCTATATATATCTATGAGGTCCAACTCGTCGAGTATGGCATTCAAAGCCTTTGATTCTTTGCTTAGTTTTTGCCAGGGTGTTCTGTCTATTTCTGATAGTGGGGTGTTGAGGTCCCCTACTATTACTGTGTTCTTATCTATATGTCTCTTTATTTTGGTTAAGAGTTGGCTTGTGTATCTTGCTGCTCCCCTGTTGGGGGCATATATATTAATAATTGTCATATCCACTTGTTGAATACTTCCTTTAAGAATAATATAGTGCCCTTCTGTATCTCTCTCTATGGCCTCTAGTTTAAAATCCAGTCTATCTGATATGAGAATTGCTACTCCAGCTTTCTTTTGAGGTCCATTTGCGTGGAAGATGGTACTCCATCCCCTTACTCTAAGTCTGAATGCATCTTTGGGTTCAAAATGAGTCTCTTGTAGACAGCAAATGGATGGGTCATGTCTTTTTATCCAATCTGCAACCCTGTGGCGTTTTATGGGAGAGTTTAAGCCATTTAGATTGATAGAGATTATTGACAGATATGATTTTAATGATGCCATTTCTCTTTAAAGTCTTTGTATCGGTTGTGACTTGCTGCTCTGTATCACTCTTGGGGCCTTTTTACCTTTATAGAGCCCCCCTTAATATCTCCTGTAGGGCTGGTTTCGTGGTTACGAAATTGGTTAATGATTGGCGATTTTGGAACGTCTTTATTTCTCCATCAATTCTGAATGACAGCTTTGCTGGATAAAGGATCCTTGGCTGCATGTTTTTCTCTGAAAGAGCTTTAAAAATGCCCCCCCAAGCCTTTCTCTCATTCCAGGTCTCTGTAGACAGGTCTGACGTAATCCTGATACCTTTGCCTTGGTACGTGAGAAATTTCTTTGCCCTGGCCGCTTTCAATACTGTATCCTTGGATCTAATATTTGCGAATTGCACTATGACATGCCGTGGCGTAGGTTTGTCCTGGTTGAGCTTGGATGGGGTCCTCTCTGCCTCTTGGACACGAATGCTTGTTTCCCTTGCTAGATTAGGGAAGTTTTCAGCTACAATTTGTTCAAATATCTCTTCTAGACCTCTGTTTTTCTCCACCCCTTCAGGGATGCCGATGATTCTGACATTGGATCGTTTCATAGAGTCAGTAATCTCCCGTAATCTACATTCGTGGGCGTGGATTTTTTTAAGACCAGCTTCTATTTTCGTTTTTTCTTCTACTAACCCATCCTCCAATTCGCTAACGCGTTCCTCTGCCTCGGTGACCCTGGCCGTCAGAGCCTCTAGTTTTGACTGTATTTGGCCCATAGAATTTTTAATTTCTGTCAGATTCGCTCTCATTTCTGCCCTTAGGGATTCTATATTCTCAGCAACGCTTTCTCTGATGCTTTTTTCAAGTTTACTCATCATCTTGACCATTGTTGCTCTGAATTCCATTTCTGATAATTGGGATACATCCATATGTATTAATTCTGTGGCCGAGGCCAATTCTGTGGCAGAGGCCACAGACTCATTATCTTTTCTTTGCTGGGGGGGACTTCTCCTTCTCGTCATTCTGATGAAGAGAGATTGCAGGGTTGTCCAGAGCCCAAGTGTTGACTGGGACCCAGGCCGTGCGCCCTTGTTTTATAGAGATCTTAGGGATGTGGGCTTCTTCCTTAAAGAGTTTATTTATTTATTTGAGAGAGAGAGAGACAGTCAGCAAGAAAGGGAACCCAAGCAGAGGAGTGGGAGAGGAAGAAGCAGGTTCCCGGTGGAGAAGCCCGATGAAGGACTCCTTACGGAGCGTTGTGATCACACCCTAATCCGAAGACAGGTGCTTGGTGACTGCGCCACTCAGGCGCTCCGGGTTGTGGGCTTCTTGATTTTTCAGCCTGCCTTCTGGGGGAGGGGCCTGCCTGCAGGTACTCAGAAAACCCTGTTTGGGTAGAGTCTCTGTGTCCCTTGCGAGGGGGGATGGGGATGGGCACCCTGTGAGCCGGTATTTCCGGGCTTTTGTTCTCTGGCGGCTTTCCCTGGCGGTTTGCTATGCCTCTTCTGAGAGAGCAGCAGCGGCTGAAATTCAGCCTCTGTCTCAGAACAGAGGGATCGCGGATCGTTCTCCACTGATGTTCTGGCCACTTTAACTCTGTTTCTGTTGGTGCTGCTCAACCCTGCAGCATCCCGGGCTGTGCGCCCCACACCCGGCGTCCCAGCCCTCACTTCCAGGGCCGGCACGTCTCTGTCCTTTGTGTTTCCAACCCCGCCCGCCGCCAGCCGCCCCGCGCGGGCTCCCGGAGCTCCCCGTCTCAGTCTGGTGTCTCACGGGTGCTGACCGCGAGTCCGCCTGCTCCCCCGTGCAGGTGGCCCTCCGGCCGCCAGCCGCCCCGCGGACGCTCCCGGAGCTCCCGGTCTCAGCTTCGACCTAGTGAGCACACCGGAGCTCCGGAGCTCCGTGAGATGCTTGGTGGTGCACGCTCCCGGCTCACGGACTCAGTCTGCCGTTTCCAGAGTGCGGGTCCGCGGTCCGCCCGCTCCCCGGTGCAGGTGGCCCGCCAGCCGCCCTGCGCGCGCGCTCCTGGAGCTCGCGTTCTAAGTCTGTTGTCTCGCGGGTGCCGTCCGCGAGTCCGCCTGCTCCCCCGTGCAGGTGGCCCGCCAACCGCCAGCCGTCCCGCGTGCGCTCCCGGAGCTCCCTTCTCAGCCTGCTGTCTCAAGCGTGCGGGTCCGCGGTCTGTCCGCTCCCCCTTGCAGGTGGCTACCGCTTCCCGGCGCCCTGACACGGCGGCTCCCTCCCCCTTCTGTTTAGCTTCCGATATCTGTGCGCGGTTTCACGGCTCCCCGCTTCGTACCTCGATACTCAGCGCTGGAGATGTTCATTTGTAGAGATCCAGATGTATCTTCCTGCGTCTCAGGCTGATTCCGTGGATATTCCTGCTGGTCTGGTACCTATCCAGCTCAACTCAGGGGACCGGCTGAAAAAGGTGTCCCCTACTCCTCCGCCATCTTAACCTCCCCCCCTCTAATATACTTTCTAATTCGTTTTATTTTTATTTTAGTAAACATGAAATATGAGAAAACACTTCCGTTTTGAATGCTGACTTTTTTTTGTGAGAAAAAAAGAGTGTGAAATATTTTCAGGGTCTTGTAATTCAAAGAACAAGACACAGGAGAAAAAATTTCCCAAGAACATGCCAGTAGTGTATGACCTAAAGAGATACATGGCCAATAAATGAGAGCTCCTTCAATAGGGAATTGACAATGGGATTTTAGCAGCTGTATTTCATTCTGAATTTGTAACCTATTCCATAAAACTTTCATTATCCTTCACTGTCCATAAAGTTTTCTTTAAAACTTAAAAAACACAATGACCATATATTAATAGTGGTCTTGGGAATGAAGACCAATGGCCATGGCCACATTTGTGGGGAACCAGGTAGAGCAAGAACAGCATCTTAAGGAGATAAAATAATGAGTGGTAGTCAAAACTCAAGTTGGGGGGTGCCTGGGTGGCTCAGTCAGTTAAGTGTCTGCCTTCGGCTCAGGTTATGATCCCAGGGTCCTGGGATTAAACCCCACATCAGGCTTCCTACTCAGTGGGGAGCCTGCTTCTCCCTCTGCCTGCTGCTCCCCCTGCTTGTGCTCTCTGTCTCACTGCCAAATAAATAAATAAACAAAATTAAAAAAAAAAAACTCAGGAAGAGGAATAGAAAATAAAATGAGAAAAGAAATCTTTGGATAACTTTCCTTTTGGGAAGGCTCCAGAATATTATGTGGATGACAGGATTTCTCTGGATAGAATAAAAGCTTAAGTTATTTGATATTTAAAAGTTAAACTCACAGGACTGGTGGTCCTGGGAACAATAGCATCACTCCTGTTTTAGGTGGCTTCCACATGCTACTCCCATATGGATTTTGAAGAACAAAACCTCATGTTATAGCTGAGGGAACAATGACAATTTGTAAGAATTACTTGATGAATAAACAAAATTGTGATGGTGTCTTTTTTGTAATGGGATGTTGGATTGTTTTTCTTTTGAGAGAACAGGCAAAACAATGATCACTTAAAAATCCTTAATATGACTTGTGAAGTCACAATTTAAATGTGTTCCAAGGTAACTTTAATAACATTTACATTTAATAACATTTACTATGTTACTGTTTTGTAACCTCCACTCAATATTTTGGTATTTTAAAAGTTAGCAGAGCTAGATCCTTCATGTGTGTGTTTTTGAGGTGTTTAACATTGCTAAATTTTTGACTTGTGATTTTTAAATGACCACTGGTTCCCCATCTTCTGACCTCAATATTAATACACTTGGTTTTCACTTCACTATTTACATGAAATAGCTGACCTTGGGTGGAGTTTTCATTTTGCTTCTCTTTTACTAACTGTTTTGATAAAATTGTTTTCCCTATAGGAAAACAATTTTATAGCTGTGGTATTTGTGCACTCACTCTTTATGTATTTTATTACTATTTGAGGTGTTCCAAAGAGTGGATTTAAAAGTCATTAATTTTTCATTTGATGACACTCAAATACAAATGAAATGTATTTCAATTTCAGAAAAAAAATCCTTTTTTTAAAATTAGGTTCCATTCTTTCAGATTATTATGGAAACAATAAAAAAAAAAGGATATAAAGACAGGTTGTAAAATTTAAGGGTGGTAAAGTTTTAATAGAGGCAATAGTTTTATATTCTATTTGTTATATGAAATGTGGTAAAAAGGGTTTGAGAGAAAGTATAATTCTATTGAAATTGTCAGAGCAGATAGTCAAATAGGTAAGCCATAAGATTCACCTGTGCCTGTGTATTAGGAAGGGGATTTTTCTAATTTAGTGTGAAAATGTGGACTTTCTGAGCTATAACAAAAAATGTTCCTCTTAGATAAACCATAAAGAAAATTTCCTGATTACATGCTAAATTTGTTTAATGTGAGCTTTCTGTAAGTGACATACTATTGTTACTCAGGACTAGGTTTGGAGTGGGCATGATCATTGTGTGCTGTGGTTAAGAAATGATGAAAACCAGAAATGAAAGTGGCATTAGTTCTATATCTCTTTAATTCCTGAACCCAAGCTTTGTTGAACTCCATCCACTCTTCTTTATAGTGCCTCCCTACACACACACACACACACACACACACACACACACACACACACACGTGCATGCAGTGTATTCAAGTCTTAGAGCTTATGAGATTTCTGCCAGACATCTATTGTATGGCATACACCCCACTTTTAATCTATACAAGAACATTCAGATACATTGTTCCTTCTGTCAGCTCCAGTGAGACAGGGCTGAGTAGGAAATGCTGCTAAATCCTGCAAGAGGAAATGATTATTGTTTCAGTCATTCATTTAATTATGTAAAAGCAACAATAGCAAACATGTTTACACCTGCTAAGTGTTTAATGATGTGTGTGATGTGTTATGTCACTAATGTTACTGTAGCAGGAGAGAGAAGTAGATTTTTGTATAACAACACGATAGAGTTACATGCTACACACAGAATCTATCATCAGTCTTATATAGTCAAAATTATTATTGAAAATTGATTATGGTGAATCAGTGTCCATGTTGGGGACTGTCAGGGTATTTTTCCATAAGTCTGCTGCAGTTGGTTTTTCTCCCTAGCATTGAGACATTTCACTGTACAGTCACTGAGCACCAGATGAAGTAGTGATTTATATTCAGTGCTCTGTGGTAAAAAAATGTAAATTTGAACATTAAAATTTGAACATTAAAATCACATTCAGTGTGTAGTGTTACTGTTTTCTCTGTGCTCTTAATGTCTGTCAGTCCATGTGCTCCTCAGAATAATTGGGAGGTCAATAGGGAAGGGGATCCAGTTTCCAGCTCATAGATGATGAAACCGATTCTCAGAGATTTCACGGCTTGTTCCCAACAAATTGAGCAACCTAGAAGAAATAGATGAATTACTAGAAACATAATCTCCTAAAATTGAATCAGGAAGAAATAGAGAATTTGGACAGAGCTGTTACCAGCAATGAAATTGAATCAGTAATCAAATAACTCCCAGCAAACAAAAGTCTAGGACAAGACAGCTTCACAGGTAAATTCTACCAAATATTTAGAGAAGAGTTAATACCTGTTCTTCTCAAACTTTCCCAAAAAAATAGAAGAGGAAGGAAAACTTCCAAATTCATTTTACAAGGCCTGCATTATCCTGTTACTAAAACCAGATAAAGACACTACAAAAAAAGAGGACTACAGATTAATATCTCTGATGAACATAAATGCAAAAATCCTCAACAGAATATTAGCAAACCAAATCCAATAATACATTTAAAAAAATCATTCACCATGGTAAAGTGGGATTTATTGCCAGGGTGCAAGGGTGGTTCAGTACTTGCAAATCAATCAATGTGATACATCACATCAATAAGAGAAAGGATAAAAACCATATGATCATTTCCATCCGTGCAGAAAAAGCATCTGACAAAATACATCCATTCGTGATAAAAACTCTCAAAAAAGTAGGTTTGGAAGGAATATACTTCAATATACTAAAGGCCATATGAGAAACCTGCAGCTGATATCATACTCCATGGTGAAAAACTGAGAGCTTTCCCCGAGATTGGGAAAAAGATAAGGATATCAACTCTCACCACTTTTATTCCACATAGTACTGGAAATCCTAGGACAGCAATTGGACAAGAAAAAGGACTAAAAGGCATCCAAATTGGTAAGGAAGAAGTAAAACTTGCACTATTTGCAGATGACATGATACTAGATAGAAAATCCTAAATACTCCACCAAAAATCTACTAGAACTGATAAATGAATTCAGTAAATTTGTAAGGTACAACATCAATGTACAGAAATTTGTTGCATTTCTATACACTAATAAAGAAAAAACAGAAAGGGAAATTAAGAAATCAATCTTATTTACAATTGCGTCAAAAATAATAAAATACCTAGCAATAAACTTAAGCAAGGAAATGAAACACCTGTACTCTGAGAACTATAAAGCATTGATGAAAGAAATTAAAGATGACACAAATCAATGGAAGGATAGTCTGTGCTCATAGATTGGAAGAAAAATATTGTTAAAATGTCCATACTACCCTAAGCAATTTATGGAAGAAAAATATTGTTAAAATGTCCATACTACCCTAAGCAATTTATAGATTTAATGCAATCCCTATTAAATATCAACAGCATTTTTCACAGAAATAGAATGAATAATCCTAAAATTTGTATGGAATCACAAAAGATCCTGAATAGCCAAAACAATCTTGGAAAAGCAAAACAAAGCTGGAGGTATCACAATTCTAGATTTTAAGTTATGCTACAACACTGTACTTACCAAAACATTATGATACTGTCACAAAGATAGACACATAGATCAATGGAACAGAATAGAAAACCCAGAAACATACCAATGATTATATGGTCAATTAATCTTTGACGAAAGAGGCAAAAACATGCAATGGGAAAAAGATAATCTTAACAAATGGTGGTGGTGGGGCGCCTGGGAGGCACGGCAGTTGGGCATCTGCCTTTGGCTCAGGGCATGATCCCGGCATTATGGGATCGAGCCCCACATCAGGCTCCTCTGCTATGAGCCTGCTTCTTCCTCTCCCACTCCCCCTGCTTGTGTTCCCTCTCTCGCTGGCTGTCTCTATCTCTGTCGAATAAATAAACAAAATCTTAAAAAAAAAAAAACAACAAATGGTGGTGGGAAAACTGGACAGCTATGTGCAAAAGAATGAAACTGGACCACTTTCTTATACTACATACAAAAATAAACTCAAAGTGGATTAAAGACTTAAAAATGAGACCTGACCGTAAAAATCCTAGAAGAGAACACAGGTAGTAATTTTTGACTTTCACCATAGAAACATTATGCTAGATATGTCTCCTGAGTCACGAAAAGCAAAATAAAAAATAAACTGTTGGGAGTACATCAAAATAAAAGCTGCTGCACAGTGAAGGAAACAGTCAATAAAACTAAAAGACCACCTATGGAGTGGGAGAAGATATTTGCAAATGGCATATCTAATAAAGTGTTAGTATCCAAAATATATAAAGAACTTATACAATTTAGGGGCATCTGGGTGGCACAGTGTTTAAGCGTCTGCCTTCGGCTCCGGGCGTGATCCCGGCGTTATGGGATCGAGCCCCACATCAGGCTCTTCTGCTATGAGCCTGCTTCTTCCTCTCCCACTCCCCCTGCTTGTGTTCCCTCTCTCGCTGGCTGTCTCTATCTCTGTCGAATAAATAAACAAAATCTTAAAAAAAAAAAAACAACAAATGGTGGTGGGAAAACTGGACAGCTATGTGCAAAAGAATGAAACTGGACCACTTTCTTATACTACATACAAAAATAAACTCAAAGTGGATTAAAGACTTAAAAATGAGACCTGACCGTAAAAATCCTAGAAGAGAACACAGGTAGTAATTTTTGACTTTCACCATAGAAACATTATGCTAGATATGTCTCCTGAGTCACGAAAAGCAAAATAAAAAATAAACTGTTGGGAGTACATCAAAATAAAAGCTGCTGCACAGTGAAGGAAACAGTCAATAAAACTAAAAGACCACCTATGGAGTGGGAGAAGATATTTGCAAATGGCATATCTAATAAAGTGTTAGTATCCAAAATATATAAAGAACTTATACAATTTAGGGGCATCTGGGTGGCACAGTGTTTAAGCGTCTGCCTTCGGCTCCGGGCGTGATCCCGGCGTTATGGGATCGAGCCCCACATCAGGCTCTTCTGCTATGAGCCTGCTTCTTCCTCTCCCACTCCCCCTGCTTGTGTTCCCTCTCTCGCTGGCTGTCTTTATCTCTGTCGAATAAATAAATAAAATCTTAAAAAAAAAAAGAACTTATACAATTCAACACCTAAAAAACAAATAATCCAATTAAAAACTGGGCAGAAGACATGAACAGACATTTTCCCAAAGAAGACATACAGATAGCCAACAGATACATGAAAAAATGGTTAACATCACTGATCATCAAGGAAATGCAAATCAAATCCACAATGAGATATCACCTCAGGCCTGTCAGAATGGCTAAAATCAACAACACAAGAAACAAGTGCTGGCAAGGATGTGGAGAATAAGGAACCCTCATGCAGTTTTGGTTAGGAATGCAAACTGGTGCAGCCATGTGAATAATAGTATGGAGTTCCCTCAAAAAGTTAAAAATGTAATTACCCTATGATCCAGTAATTGCATTACTGGATATTTATCCAAAAAGTACAAAACACTATTTTGAAAGGATATAGGCATCTATATTTATTGCAGCATTATCTACAATAGCCAAATTATGGAAGCAGCCCAGTGTCTATCAAAAGATGAATGGATAAAGAAGATGTGGTGTATATATATATACAATGGAATGTTATTCAGCCATATAAAAGAATGAAACCTTACCATTTGCAACAACATAGATGGAGCTAGAGGATATAATGTAAGCGAAATAAGTCCGTCAAAGACAAACACCATATAATTTCATTAATATGTAGAGTTTAAGAAACAAAATAAGTAAACAAAGGAGGAAAAGAAAAGAGAGAAACAAAGCAAGAAACAGACTCTTAACTATAGAGAACAAACTGATGGTTACCACAGGGGAGATAGGTGGGGGGATGAGTGAAATAGGTGATGGATTAAAGGATTAGGATTAAAGGATTAAAGGTGATGGATTAAATAGGATTAAGGAGTGCACTTATCCTGATGAGCACTGAGTAACATATAAAATTGTTGAACCACTATATTGTACACCTGAAACTAATATAACACTGTATGTTAACTACAATAGAATTAAAATTAAAAACTTAATTAAAAAAGTTTACTAGATACAAAGAAACCAGACTTATTGAAGGATTCAATAAAGCAAGAAGATATAACAGTTGTAAACAGTTACAAACCTAATAACTGACCATGAAAATATATGAAGCAAAAACTGGCAGAATTGGCCTTTAAAATAGACAGTTTTTATAATAGTTGAAGAGTTCAGTACCACTATCTCAATAATTGATAGAACTACCAGACAGAAGATAAGGAAGGAAATAGAGGACTTGAATAACATCATAAACCGGAGTTTTATCAGACCTATATAAAACATCTACCCCAAAATAGCAGAATACATATTTCCTCAAATGCATGTAGGATATCTTCCAGAATAGACCATATGTTATGCTACAAATTGAATCTCAGTAGGTTTAAAATAGAAATATTTGAGAAGGTATCTCTTCTGATCACAACAGAATAGAGTTATGAATCAATCTCAGAAAGAAAACAGGAAAATGCACAAGTTTGTGGAAATTAAACAATACTCTCTTAAAGAAACCAGTGGATCTAAGAAGAAAACCCAAGGGAATTTGGGAAATATTTCAATATGAGTGAAAACGAAGCCCAAACAGCAAAGCTCATGGGATGCAGCAAAAGGAGTGGTAAGAGGGAAAGCTATGTGGGTTTACATCAAAAAACAAGGAAGATCTCAAGTCAACGACCTTACTTATTACAACTAGAGGAAATAGGAAAATAGAACAAACTAAACAGAAATCTAGCAGGAGAAAGGAAATGAATATTAGAGTAGAGATAAATAAAATGGAGAATAGAAAACAATAGAGAAAATCAATAAAGCCAAAAGTTGATTCTTTGGAAAAAATCAACGAAACTGATACAACTTTAGCTAGATGGACTAAGAAAAAAAGAAAACTCAAATTAATCATATTAGAACAAGATATTGTTGACAAGAACACGATCATGAATATTATTTCCTGTCTCAGAATAAAATGTCTACCTTATTTCTGCTGGGAAAAGATTTTCTACCCCATTCTCAGGTTTTCTCTCTATATCACTTTCCTCCCTGTCCCACAACAGATACTACAGTTTGTTGGAGGGACTGAGGTAAGGAGTTGACTCTACTTTTTCCTCATTTCCTTTTCTTTTTATATCTATAAAGCATGTTAAATGCAGAATAGAACTATATAGTTGCCTGCTTATAGAGTATCCAAGGTAACTATGGTTTATATTTGAGCAGATTTTAGTTTAAATAGTTTATGATAAAAGGAAATTGCAGGGTAAGGTTTTCAGAATGGATCAACTATATCCACTAACTTTATCACACATCTCTATCTTACATTTTTAATGTGACTCTGTGTTAAAATCCTTGCCCACAATTGGGGAAATGGAGATACTGATTGGACATTTGGTAGTATTAAGACATTTTAATTTAGATGCAAAGCAGTTTTGTTATTATAATTTTAATAAATACTTATCTTTTGGAAATACATACTAAAATATGATATCTGGGATTTTCTTCCAAATAACCCAGTTGGGTAAGAGGTTGAGTAATATGGTAAAGGTAAACAGGATTAGCTATGAAATGATAATTTTTGAAACTTGGTAAAGGGGTCTGGATAGTAAATTATAACATGCTTTTAACTCTTGTATATGTAGGACATTTTTCATATGATTTAAAACTTTTGTTTTAAAATGTCAAAGAAAAAGTCAGAAGTGAAGGTGTGGATATTATAACCACTTCTATTGAAATCGAAAGGATTATAAGGGAGTACTATGAACAATTAAATGCCAGCAAGTTGGAAAACATAGAGAAAATGGATAAATTCCTGGAAATTCAAAGCCTACCATGACGAAATCATGAAGAAATAGAAAATCTGAATAGACTTATGACTAGTAATGATACTGAATCAATAATTAAAAATCTCCCAGGAAAGAAAAGTCCTTAACTTCATGACTTCACTGGTCAATTCTACCAAATATTTAAGGAATAACTAACATCAATCTTTCTTAAGCTTTTTCATAAATGTGAAAGTATGACACAATTCCTAACCCACTCTTTGAGGCCACCATTACCCCAGTACCAAAGGCAGACAGAGACAATACAAGAATTGAAATCTATAGACCAATACCCTTAATGAACATTTATGCAAACATCCTTAACAAAATACTCGCAGATGAAATACAGCAGCATGTTTAATGGATTACAAAAAGTGTGATTATTCACTGGAATGCAAGAGTGGTTCAACATATGAACACTGATCAAAGTAACACACCACATGAATAAAATGAAGGAAACACACACACACACAAATGCCAATTGATTCAGAAAAAGCATTGGACAAATTCAACACCCTTTCATGATAAAAATTTTCAACAGACTGAGACTAGAAGGAAACTACCTCAACAGAATAAAAGCTGTGTGTGAAATCTGGGTGCTTTGGACACTCACTCTCATGCCTCTATTCAACACAGCACTAGAATTTTTAGGACATTAGGCAAGAAATAGAAATAAATAGTATCCAAGTTGGAAAGGAAGAAGGAAAAATATTTCTCCTCAAATGTTAGGATCTTATATATACAATATTCTAAAGAGTTGACAAAAATTAAACCACAAAGGAATTTAGGGAAGTAGCAGGATATAAAATCAATACACAAAGATCGATGCCTTTGTATACACTAACAAGGAAAAATCCTTAAGGGAAATTAAGAAAAAACAGTTCCATTGGCAGCATCAAATAGAATCAAATACTTAACCAAGGAGATAAAAGACTTGTAAAATGAAAACGAGAAAACATTGCTGAAAGTAAATAGAGGAGGCATAAATAAATGGAAGCATATTCTGTGTTCATGGATTGGAAGACTTACTATTGTTAAGATGTTAATACTACCCAAAATGATCTACAGATTGAACACAATCCAAATCAAAATTCCAATGACTTTTTTTGTAGAAATAGAGACTTCCACCCTAAAATTCATATGGAAACTCAGGGACCCTGAACAGCCAAAACAATCTTGAAAAGGAGTAAAGTAGGAAGACTCATACTTCCTCGTTACAAAACTGACTACAAAGCTACAGTAATCAAAGGAGTGTGGTATCGCATAAAGTTAAACAGAGAGACCAATGGAATACATGAGAAATCCCTGATTAATTCTGGCATAAAATGTAATACTTTTTTTGGATATGATACCATAACAAAGGCAACAGAAGCAAAGATAGATAAGTGGGATTATATCAAATAAAAAGCTTCTCCAGAGCAAAAGAAACAATCAGCAAAATGAGAGGGCAACCTACAGAATGGGAGGAAATACTTGTAAACCATATATGTGTTAAAAAGTTATATCTGAAGGGGGAATGAAGCATGAGAGACAATGGACTCTGAGAAACAAACTGAGGGCTTCAGAGGGGAGGGTGGTGGGGGAATGGGATAGACTGGGGATGGGTAGTAAGGAGGGCACGTATTGCATGGTGCACTGGGTGTTATATGCAACTAATGAATCATCGAACTTTACATCAGAAACCAGGGATGTACTGTATGGTGACTAACATAATATAATTAAAAAAATTAAAATAAACAACAACAACAACAACAAAACTGTCTGAATTTGTGTGGTGGCTGAGGAAAGGGGTGGAGGTCTTTGGGGTTATAGACTCTATTGCTTAGCATGTGGGATATATGGAAAATATTCTGAAGGTTTGCAACCAGAAAACAACACCATTTTCAGAAATTTTTATTGAGTTCCTACTATGTACACTATCGGGTACTTAACAAATAAATTAGAAAAAATGGTGCTTATTTTTATAGAACTTACAATTTATTGGAGCACACAGGAATTAAAGGGAATAATGTCTGATGAGTGTGGTGATGGAGGATCTCTTGAATTTATGAGAGCCTACATAATGATAGCTAACATTAATTGACTATTTACCATGTGACAGGCACTATTCTAGCCATTTTACTTAGCATCACCATAATAATTGAATGCAAGTGGTGCTATTTTTACTATTCCTATTTTACAATAACAAAGCTGATGAAAAAAGGAATTAAATAATTTGCCTGGGTTTTTATTAGTGATAGTGCAGGTCAGATTCATACACACACTCTATAACTCTGTAGTTCCTATTATTGTGTGTGTGTGTGTGTGATGAGAAGAAATAAATGACCTCTTACTGTAATATTTAAAAACCCAGCAGAATGGTCAGGTACACAGTTCCAGTAGATGTTTAGAAGTAAAAACTTCAGAAGGTATATATGATTTTGCAAATCATTTTAGAGATATCTCAGGAAATGGACAATTGATGTGAGATCCCCTCTCTTGAAAAATTTCAGATAAAGAAATAAAGAATCCTGGAGGCAGAACCCTTACAGAAAATTTTCCGTTTAAGATATGGGAGGCAAGAAGAAAATAACAATTTATAATAGACTTCCCTTCAGAGATGAAGATGACAGGGAGATGGGAGTTCATTTTTGGCTCCGTCTTGGGAGATGGACAATCCCTAGAGTGATGAGAAACCCTGAGTAAATTTGGAGTACCCAAGGAACTAAGGACAGATGCATGGTCTAGGGTGTAAATACAATCCTCTTATTTCCCTTTATCACAATGAATCTATCCCAAGAGAAAATGACTGAGCAAGCTTCTACTCTGTTTATAAGCAGATGCATTATACCATTAAACTCACATTCAATCATCTGTATCTTATAAAGTGGCAAATGAGATAAAAATAAAGGCTATTTTCCTCTGTTGCTTGAGAGGGCTCAAAGTCATAATCAGAAATTATGACTTATAGTTTGGAAAGGTTTCTAGGGCATACCTGAAATTAAGTGTATGCAACATCCTTTTAGAATCAAAGGCACCAAAGCCTCAGAACATGAAATTGCCCTTCCAGGACTGCAGGGGTAAAGAACAATGATAAGGAAGCACTGAAATATTCTGTCCTAAGGAGGGTGAGTTCTTGAATTCCATTTATATGAATGTCCCTCTTGTGAGGTGGAAATCCAGAGATCAAAGACATGAGACTTTCTTTTTCTGAGATTCAAGTGAAGAAGAATCTGTTCAAGGGGAGATGAGGGGGTGTTCAGAGACTTAAGGGGTACAGGGTACAATATCTCTGTCATTAAGTTCCCTTTCCTTGGATGGAATTTTCACTTTTCTGGATTTATGGCTTTTATTCTGTGACATGGGGGTTGTCCTAGACTCTGGTCCCTGAGTTTTGGATTAGAAACAATGTTCTTGGTTCCTCCAACATCAAGTCTAATGTGCAGTAAGAGACCAGCACCGGATTAGAGGATCTTTGCCTCCAATTTTGAGTCCAGAGCAGGAGAGTTGTGCTCTGGCCCATCCTGCTTCTCCCTTCTCCCTTGATTTTTACAGCAGTCCTGTTTGCATGTGGCGGCAGCGTACTTCCCTCTCTAGGCTGAATTGTGATAGTCTTTGCTATAATTAGCTTTTATATGTCTCAGAATGGGAAGTTAGTGTTTCTCAATATCGTGAAATATCATGATAGAGGTGAGGGCTAATCTTCTGGGTCCAGATTTGGTTAGTCTCAGACCTCAGATATTCCCAGTACAATATATTCCCTTTTGTAGGTTGAGATATTGTTGGAAGAGCTGGCTTTTTCTCTAATGTAATCCTGTTTTCCTGTGCTCACAGATCCCCTTGGAGAAGAATGGCTCCTACAAACTCCTCTTTTGTGCCTGAATTCATCCTGGCGGGGCTCACAGACCTACCAGATCTCCAGCTCCCCCTGTTCTTCTTGTTTCTAGTCATGTATGTGGTCACTGTGTTGGGAAATTTGGGCTTGATAACTCTAATCGGGCTGAATTCACACCTCCACACCCCCATGTACTTTTTCCTCTTCAATTTGTCCTTCATAGATCTCTGTTATTCTTCTGTGTTTACACCCAAAATGCTGATTAACTTCACATCAAAGAAAAATATTATCTCCTACAGGGGATGCATGACTCAGCTTTACTTTTTCTGTTTTTTTGCTATTTCTGAAGCTTATGTGCTGACATCAATGGCCTATGATCGCTATGTGGCCATCTGTAACCCACTTTTGTATCATGTTGCCATGTCCCCCAAAATGTGTTCCAGCCTTATGCTTGGTTCATATTTGATGGCATTTTCAGGTGCTATGGCCCACACAGGAGGCTTGCTGAGACTGACCTTCTGTGATGTAAACACCATCAACCATTATTTTTGTGATATCCTCCCTCTGCTCCAGCTCTCCTGCACAAGCACTTATGTCAATGAGCTGATGGTTTTCATTGTGGCGGGCATCGACATCATTGTGACCAGTGTCACCATCTTTGTCTCTTATAGTTTCATCCTCTCCAGCATTCTCCGCATCAACTCCACTGAGGGCAGGTCCAAAGCCTTCAGCACCTGCAGTTCCCACGTAGTTGCACTTTGTCTCTTCTTTGGATCAGGTGCATTTGTGTATCTTAAATCATCTTCTCCTAAGTCTGTGGATGAGGGAAAAATCTCCTCTGTCTTTTATACCAATGTGGTTCCCTTGATGAACCCCTTCATTTACAGCTTGAGAAACAAAGACATTAAACTTGGTCTGAGAAGAACCCAGAGTAGGAGAGTGTTTTGATCAGATCACTGTCTCTGGGTGTAGCTATAGGACTGCTATATTGTTTCTTTCATTAGAATAGTTTAGGTGGAAGTGTTCATGTCCTTATCTTTCTTACCATGGTAAAGGAAATTTGAATCATCTGTTTGTTTTCAATTGTTTTCCTTTTTTTTTGGCCGGGTGCAGTATCCTTTATTGATGGTACATGACAAGGTAGGGCTCCCCTTGTCCCTCCTCTACTACAGGGATTCTGGGGTGGAAACTGTAGAGGTGTGGAAATTCTCAGTGTGTCAGGGGATGAGTTGGGCAGGGACTCCCCAGCAGCTGAGAGCTTCTTTCTTCTTGTTCTGGGTGGGGCTATTGGTTCAGTATGTTCTTATTCCTTGGAGGGCATGTAGCCCATAAAGTTCACCACCCAGTTGCTATAGCGAAATTCGTTACCATACTAGAGTTTGACTAAGTGGTCATTGAGGGCAGTATCAGCACCAGAATCGAAGGTGGAAGAGTGGGTGTCATTGTTAAAGTTGCTTGGGTAGGGGGCTCTCTTGAGTGGGCCCTCCATTGCCTGCTTCACCAGCTTTTTGATATCATAGTACTTGGCAGCTTTCTCCAGGCAGCAGCTCAGACCCATAACTGACACTTTGGAGCTGGGGACATGGAAGGCCATGCCAGTGAGCTTCCTATTCAGCTCAGGGATGACCTTGCCTACAACTTTGGTGACACCTGTAGAAGCAGGAATGATGTTCTGGGTAGGTCCTCAGCCATCATGCCACAGTTTCCCTGCTGGGCTTGGTATGGTCTTGTTGGTGGCAGTGATGGCATGGACTATGGTCACGAGTCCCTCCATGATGCTATTGTTGTCATGGATAACCTTGGCCAGAGAGACCAAGCAGTTTGTGATGCAGGAGGCATTGCTGGCAATCTTGAGGGAGTCATCATACTTCTCATGGTTCACACCCATCACAAACATGAGGGCATTGGTAGAATTGGCAGAGATGATGATCCTCGTGGTGCCACTTTGAGGAAGCAGCAGCCTTCTCCATGGTGGTAAAGACCCCAGTGGACTCCACAACATACTCAGCACCAACATCACCCCTTTTGATGTTGGCAGGATTTCACTTCTGGAAGACAGAGATGGGCTTTGTATTGATGATAAGTTTCCCATTCTCAGTCTTGACTGTGCCTTTGAGTTCGCTGAGGGTGGAATCATACTGAAACATGTAGACCATGTAATTGAGGCCAATGAGGGTGTCACTGATGGCAACAGCATCCATTCTGTCAGCGTTACAAGCAGCCTTGGTGACTAGGTGCCCAATACGGCCAGATACACTTACTTTGACCTTCACCATCATATCTCTGGGATGGGGCTGGCACCGCACCAGAAGATGTGGTGTGTGTTAGGGAGGACCAGAGAGCCCAGTTTGTTTCCAATTTTTTATAGTAGATTTTCTTTCCTCATCATTTTCACAATGTCTTTTTCTTTTTACCACATTAACCATTTAAGAATAACATTAATGAATAAATTTATCTGTTTTTTACATTGTCATTATGGAGTTACTTTTTTCTCCTAGGAAAAGATAAACAGTTCTGTAAATGATCATGTAACAATATGCTGATATTGTAGGAGTTTCTTATATTGTGCTGTTGGAATCAGCTGTCAGATAATCTGTATTCCTGTCTATATCCTCTCCTGGCCTGTAATATGCTTCCTTGAAATGTCAGTGTTTCACAGATAAAGCAGGTTCCAGAACATCCATAAAATATAATCCACTTTCCAGCTAAACACTGTGTTAAGCTCCTCTTGGCAGAGGTTTCCTATTTACCATAGGACGCATAATAGATCATCAATATATATCTGTTGCATAGACTTGCTACTGAAGATGAAAAAGTTAATGAGTTTAAGTCATTAAGGAAGCAACTAGATAAACTGTAGTCTATTGATTTCAAGTCTACTGCTCTTTGAAATCTACTTTTTGTCTACATTAGCATTTTTATTTTAGTAATCAATTGTGAAATATGAAAAAACTTTTATTTTGAAAGTAGACTGTGATTTGTTATACATGAATCTCTCTCAGGGTAGGGGATGTTTTAGTTTTTTTTGTTTTAGGAAAATAGTTTGATAGTTCTTTTTCTTATAAAAGAGAAGTCCTATTAGGCTAGGGTGGTTGAGAGAGGATTAGCTAAAAGAGTGAGCTTTTTCAGCAAGTTAATTAAAAAAAAAGGTTTTAGAATGTCTGCAAGTACTAGTAATTCAGAGACTAGGGCACGGGAGAGAAAGGAACCCAGCAACAAATCAGTAGGCCAGGACCAAATATGGCATGGACAATAAGCAGGAAATGTCTCTGTAGAAAAGGACAATGAGGTTGAAAACCACATTTCAATCTGACTTTGTGTGTACTTCTCTTATTTCCTCCCACTGTCCATACAGCTTTGATAAAACTTAAAATGCACAATGATCCTACATTAATGGTGTCTTGGGGAACGAAGACTAAAATTGGTGGCCACATTTATGAGGAACCAGGAGCACAGAGGAAATAATTTCAGGAAATTACATAGTGCTTGGTATTCAAAACTCAAGATAAGATGAAGGAATTTAGAAAGCAAATGGTGGGAAAAAGCTCTTTCTGTGACTCTTTCTTTCTAGAAGTCTCTAGAAATATTACAGAGATCACATGTTATCCCTGGGTAGGATAAAAGTGCAAGTCATTTGATATTTAAACAGGTAAACTATCAGGGCTGAAGGACCTGGGAACAGCGAAATCACTCCCGTTTTTGTTGGCTTCCGTGTGCTACTCCCATATGGATGTTAAGTTACAAAAACCCTGAAATTCCATCTGAGAGAGCAATGAGAACTTGAAAGAAACATCTGGTGGATAAACCAAATTGTGACAGTTTCTTTTTTGGAATAGGATGTTGGATTACTTTTCTTTTGAGAAAACACAAAAAGATGACTACTTTAAAAACTCTTAATCCTACATTCTATACCTTAAACCAGTATTACACTATTTGTTAATGAACTAGAATTTAAATAAAAACTTGAAACAAACAAAAAACCCCTTAATCCTTAATCAAGTGATAATTCAAATATTTCTAAGGTAACTTTAATAATGTTTACTATTCTACCTGTTTTCTAATTTTCACTCAAGATTTAGGTATTGTGAAATTTAGTAAAACTGGTTTGTTGTTTTTGTTCTAGATGATTGGCATCACTAAAACCTTGACTACGGCTTATTTATTTATTAGAGACTTTATTTATTTGACACAGAGAGAGAGGGAGAGTGAGCACACCATGGGGAGCAGAAAAGGGAGAAGCAGACTCCCCACTGAACACGGAGCCCGATGTGGGGGCTTGATCCCAGGACCCTGGGATCATGACCAAAGGCAGGCACTTAACTGACTGAGCCACCAAGGAGCCCCTTATTTATTTATTTTAAAAAATTAATTTATATTTAATTGAAGTATAGTTGACATACAATATTCTATTCACACGTACAACATAGTGATCTGACATTTATATACACTACAAAATGCTCACGGTATTAAGTGTAGTTATCATCCGTCACCAAGCATGTACTGACTTATGGTTTTATTTTATTTTTTCCCCCTGCTGGAAGAAATTTTATTTTTATTTATTTTTTTTATTTTGCTTTATTTAAATTCAATTAGCCTGACTTATGATTTTAAATGACCTGTCACACCACATCCCCTAAAGTCCATATCAAAATGCTTGATTTTCATTTAACAAGTTCTATTTATACAAAACAGTTGATTTTTGTTGTATTTTTTTTATTTTGTTTTCTTTTACTTAGTGTCTGTTTTGATGAAATTTTATTCCTTATTGAAAAATGTGTGTCAGTATGTGAATAATATCTGTGCTATTCAGGAACCTTATAGACATTGCAAGTTATGTTAACTTTGTTATATGTTTTATCATTGCTTGAGGAAGCAAAACATATGTGTTAACCCTGGTTACTAATCTTGCATTTGAGAAGCCTCAAAATACAAATATAACCTTCTTCAATTTCAGAAAAAGATTTTAAAAAATGGTAATATTTTTTATTGTAGAAAGAATAAACCTTTGAACTAAATTGCATTTTTTCAGGTTATTTGGGGAAAAGTTCATTAAAATTGTTGCAAAAGTTATAAAGACCGTTTATAAGGTAAGATTTTCAAAGTTTTCATTAAAGGAACTTAGCTAATAGCTTTTTGGTTAGTAATTAAGCACTATATATGTTGCGACTTTTTTAAAAAGGAGGAGAACCAAGCCAGGTGCATTACATACACAACATAGTTATCCCTTATGGTTTTTGCTTTTTTTGTGTTATGTGAATGGCCATAAAACCAGTAATGAGAAGTATGAGTCTATTGAAATTGTCACAGCTAGGAGTCAAGCAGGGAAGTAATGGGATTTGTCTGTACCTGTGTCCTAGGACAGAGCTGTCTCTGAATCAGTATGAAAGCTTGGACTCTCCGGGCAATAACAGAATATGATCCTCCTACTTCAGAACCAGAAGCAAAGCTGATTACATTCTGGATTTGTGCAATATAAACTTTCTGCAAGTGAGCTGCTGTGGTCGCTTGGGACCAGGTTTGGAGTGAGCGTGATCAGGGTACACTGAGGTTCAGGTGTCATGAAGTACAAGGGATTCTGAGTTCCATGTCCTTTCAATTGCTGAATCTCTAAAATTATTGAACCTCATTCTCCACTCCTCTTTATACTGCCTCCTTAAACACACACACGCATACGGTCTTCAAGACTTCTGTTTTATGAGATTACTGCCTAAGATTAATTGCATGGTATGGAACCCACTTTCAGGTAGATATTTCCTGGTTCCAGCTCCTGAGAGAAAGGGCTGAGCCGGAAGTATTTGCTGAATCTAGGAAAAGGAAATAGTTATTGCTTTAATCAGTTGCTTGTTCATGGAAACACACATACACATGCACACACATATGTACTAACAAACACATGCACATTCACTTGCGTGCACACACACAGTGTTTTGTACCTCTGAGTACTGAACACTGTGTGGCATTGGGGTGTATGTCACAAATATAAATAAGGCATAGGAAGGGAAAGATGTAAGTGTAGATTTTCTTGATGCAACAGAGTAGATTGATTCTAAAATCAGTCTTATGTGTTTAAAATCTCTTCTTAAAATTGATTTTGTTGAACTGATGTCCATGCTGGGGGACAGACATGGTATTTTTCCCTGAGTCGGTCATAGTCGGCTTTTCTCCCCTCCATTGGGACAGTTCACTGTATTATCAGCTGAACACCAGATGAAGCAGTTGGTTTATCTTCAGGGTTTTGCTCTACACAACATGTACCTTTAAACATGAAGACCATACCCAGTGTGAAGTTTTACTTTCTGACTCTCATCTTCCTCTGTGAGTAGGATGGCTGGTGGCATTAGAGGAAGGGGCTGTTGAAAGTCTCTCTCTGACGTTAAATTAACTCACTTCAAATATTAATATGATATGTGCAGGGTGTTCCATTTGTCCTTAATGTGTTTTAGTGTTTTCTGCACTGTCACATCTGTCAGCTTATGTATTCTAAGGGGAAATAATGTGAGATAAAGAGGAGAGGGAAGCTTAATTTTCATTTCATAGTTGATGAAACTAATGTTCAGATGTGTTCGTGGTTTGTCTCAAATCACAACTTGTAACTGATAGAGCTGAGAGTATGACTTGGTGTTTTGATTCTAAATATATCAGGGAATTATTATTATTAATAATATACTCTACTTTTAAATATCAGTGAAACGTGAAAATGGTTTCAGTGAATAAAAAGTGTCAGAACACAAATAAAAGCAAAATGCTAAACTAAGCAAAATGTCAAGAAAGTATCTTTCCCATTTTATATTTGGAAGCTCTATTGCCTAATTTGGAATGTGTGAATATATTCTTATTTTATACTGACCTACACAATATGTGGAAACACATAAGGTTGGACTATAATAATCATTTCCACTTTCTCTTCATCCTTCTTCTGGCTGGACATGGAACACTGTGAGGGCCCACTTAAGTGATGAAGCTCTGAATGAGAGCTGGAGCATAATTGCAACAGTACTGAGATGGAGAATGGGAGGACTTAGGGGCACACAGAGGGCTCTGGGCCACGGAATAGTCTATTCATAGTTTTGCATGGTTATGATAAGCTTTATAAACTAAGTCATGATAAATTTATAATAATTCTTCAAGTGTATATTTTGTAGACTTGGTATATGTATATATGCTAACTTTCACAATAAATTATGGCTGAAAAACTTGGATTCTACCTGTATTTAAGTTAAATATTAAAGTAATCAAAAAGGCAAGGCTCAGAATAAAGGCTCAGGGGAAGGGAACAACATTCCAAGTATAGAGTGGCTCACACAGAGGAAGCTAGCAGAAGTAATGTGTGGAGTAATGTGAACCAGTCTGGAGCAGAGACAATGCTTTTACTACACTCAGTGAGAAATTTCCACCAGGTTCTGCAGGAGGAGCAAAGTCCATAGAGAACCCCATTGTATAGGCCTGTTATAGGTTATATGTCATTATGTTTCGGTTAATGTGAAGAAGAGATGGTTCTCCTACATATTATATAATTTCATTTTCTTAACCCGTTCTACATTCATGACAAAGTCGTAAAAGAACTACTTTAGGCGTTATTCTGACAACTGAGAGAAAGGACCGCTTCAATCACCAGAGTTATTATAAAGCATAATGATGAAACAGACCCAGATATCACACCCATAATTCAAGTTTAGAGGTGATTCAGCAGTCAGTAAATTGTGTTGGGTCCAGAACATTGGGTTAGAGTGTTTTATATCTCACCTGTCTAGATAAGCATTGTTCCTGGAAATTGGTATAGGCCTGAGTTTGAAGGTGGAAGTCAGGTTGGCTCAGTTAAGTAAACTGGACAGCGGATAAAGAGTTGTGTGTATATATACTCATTATGCAATTTTTCTGGGTTTTTACTTTGCATAAATTGGTCACAATATTGGGAAGTTGCCATAATTTGGGAATTTTTCAGTCTTTTTTTCTTCGAATATGCTTTCTTGTTCTTTCTCACTCTCTTCTCCTGTTGGGGTTTCTAACTGTATATTGATGCACTTGGTAACATCCAGTAAGTCCCTCAGGCTTTCTTCACTATTTTTGTTCTTTTTTTCATTTTGCCCTTCTGACTGAATAATTTACAGTGACCTTTAATCAAATTCATGATACTGTCTTTTGTTCAGTCTCTTCAAACTCTTTGCTGAAATTTTTAGTTCAGATATTGTCTTCTTCAGCTTCATAATTTCTGTTTAATACTTTTAAGTTTTCTGTCTCTGTGTTGAAATTCTTTGGTTTGTGTATTGTTCTCTGCCTCCAGTGAGCATCTTTATGATAGTTATTGTAATTCTCTGTCAGGTAAGTCACATATTTTCATTTCATTAGTGTCAGTTTGTGGAGATTTCTCTTATTCCTTTTTTTTTAAAGATTTTATTTATTCATTTGACAGAGAGAGAGACAGCCAGCGAGAGAGGGAACACAAGCAGGGGGAGTGGGAGAGGAAGAAGCAGGCTCCCAGCGGGGCAGGGAGCCTGATGGGGGGCTCGATCCCAGAACGCTGGGATCACGCCCTGAGCCGAAGGCAGACGCTTAACGACTGAGCCACCCAGGCGCCCCTCTCTTATTCCTTTTTGGAAGTATTTCAACTTGTTTTCATTTTCATTGCCTCTCTGCATTGGTGTCTTTGCTTTAGACAAAACACACATCTGTCCTAACATTCATGGACTGGCCTTGGACTAGAGAAGCTACCACCAATAAGCCTGGTCAGAGACTTTGGAGGCCTCCAATTTAGTGCAGTCTAAACCTCTCTCTTTGTTCTTCATTGCAGTGCTCCCTGCTTCTCCCTGTCTCCCCCCACCCCCATCCATTGTGTGCAAGGTTGTGTCTGTGTTCTAAAAAAAACAAGACTGAAGCCAATTCTTCAGGCAGCTCACAGATAAGTAGTATTACTGGACGCATAGGGCACATCTTTCCCTCACCAGAGAGAAGCTGTAAGAAAGGGCTTTTCAGCCATCTATGAAAAGCCTACGGCAAACATTATTCTCAATGGGGAAAAGCTGGAAGCCTTTCCCTTAAGATCAGGAAC
>NC_048225.1:19541150-19547804 GCF_002007445.2 Ailuropoda melanoleuca | reverse complement strand
AATCCGGGGATGTACTGTATGGTGACTAACATAATATAATAAAAAAAATCATTAAAAAAAAAAAAAGAAAGTGCTTTTCAATCACTTATTCTATGCTGAGCCAGGGGAAGGAGCTCCTGTGACTTCCAGCCCACACCACCAACTTTTTCTCTCTCTCCATGGGCAGGTAAAACATGCTGAGTCCTGTATCCCCTCTGCTTTGTATTTATTTATTTATTTATTTATTTATTTATTTATTTATTTATTATTTACTTATTTGACAGCAAGAGAGGGAACAAAAGCAGGGGGAGTTGGAAAGGGAGAAGCAGGCTTCCCGTCAAGCAGGGAGCCCGCTGCTGGGCTGGATCCCAGGACCCTGGGATCTTGACCTGAGCCTAAGGCAGAGGCTTAAGGACTGAGCCACCCAGGCACCCCTCCCCTCTGTTTTCTGACACAGACTATGTAGAAGCCGGTCTCCTAGGCACACGTAGTAAAAGTTGGGGCATTGGACAGATGGTGCAATTTTTTCTCTCCCCAGGGAGAAGTCAGGAACTGGGGTCTTGTCCCAATTTGAAGTTTCCGTGCAAGGATAACTGTTATAAAAAGAGGATATCTAGAATTTCCCTTAAATGTTAGGGGATGTGTCTAGATTCATTGTTTAATTCAAAACAGGCCTACCTTAACTACTGTCTGGATTTCCTATAAAGGGAATATGTATGTGAAACATTTTTGAATCAGGGTGTTCATGGAGGGCAAGAAGTTCTAGGGCTTCCTCTTCTGCCATGTTGCTGACCTGCAAATGGGAATTCATTTTTGGTGTTTTGGGGGGATGTCCTAACCCTACAGCAGAGGGAAACCTTGAATAAATTTCTGAGTCCCTAAGGAATTAGAGACACATTGTGGTCCTTTGTGTAAATACATCCCCTCAAGACCCTGTTACACCAGAAACCATTCCCTGCAGAAAAGACTGAGCAAGCTTCTGCTCTGTTTATAACTGAGTACATTATATCATCACACTCATCTTACGTCTTCTGTGATTTACCAAGTGGCAAAATGATAATAATAAAGGCTGTTAAAATTGGTCTGCTGCTTAAGAGGACTTATAATCAGAAATTATTATCTGAGGTTCAGAAGGATTTGCAGGGCTCATCAGAATTTACGTGTGGGCTGTGTTCTCATAGACTCCAAGGGAGCAAAGCCACAGAGACTAAATCTGCCCTTTCAGAACCACAGAGGTGATACTGGTAAGGAAGCTCTAAGGTGTTCTTGCCTAAGGAAGGTGAGTTTCTGATCCATTTATATTCATGTCTTTCTTTTGTGATGGAAGTCTATGGATCTAAGATATTCCCCTTTCTTTCCAGTTTTGCAATCTTCAGACTCAGGGGAAATTGGTGGTAGGACATGTTTAGGGAAGGGTGATGGAGCAGGGAAGATTCAGAAACATTACTAGTTTCAAAGGATGCAATTTATTGGTCAGTTCCATTGATGGAATTCTCACTCTTGTGCATTCATTGTTTTTACTCTGTACATGTGGCAGAAACTTAAACTACCCTAGACTCTGGTCTTTATTTTTGGATTAGCACAATGTTCTTCCTTCCCTCCACACCAAGTCCAATCTCCATTAGAGGCCAGCACCAGGTTGGTGGGGTGCTGCCTCCATTTTACTGGTTAGGGGAGGGCTCATGTCATCAAAGAAATGAAATGAGAGAAGGCAATTCTCTCCCGGTCCAATCTTTTCCCTAACCTTTGGTTTTCACAGCAGTCCTGTTGGCATATGGAACCTCTAGCCATCATTTTGTAGGCCAGGTTTTGATGCTCTTTGCTTATACAGTTTATAAAGACTCTAATAAGGGAATGTCCATGTCACTAGATTCATAATAATGGCAAAGCGTATTCTATGGGTCCGGTTTGGGGTAGTTTTGAATATTCCCAGTACAAACCCAACTCGTGTGAGAGGAGATACAATGGGAAAAGTTGAATTTTTCTCCCTGTAACTTTTTTTTTCTCCTGTGTCCATAGATCCCTTTAGAGAAGAATGACTCCTGGAAATGGTTCTTTTGTGACTGAATTCATTCTGATGGGGCTCACAGACTTACCATTTCTCCAGCTCCCTCTGTTCTGCCTGTTTCTAGTCATGTATGTGGTCACTGTGTTGGGAAATTTGGGCTTGATAACTCTAATCGGGCTGAATTCACACCTCCACACCCCCATGTACTTTTTCCTCTTCAATTTGTCCTTCATAGACCTCTGTTATTCTTCTGTGTTTACACCCAAAATGCTGACTCACTTCACATCAAAGAAGAATATGATCTCCTACAGGGGATGCATGACCCAGCTTTACTTTTTCTGTTGCTTTGGTATTTCTGAAGCTTATGTGCTGACATCAATGGCCTATGATCGCTATGTGGCTATCTGTAACCCACTTTTGTATCATGTTGCCATGTCCTCTAAAGTGTGTTCCAGCCTTATGCTTGGTTCTTACTTAGTGTCATTTTTGGATGCCACAGCTCACACAGGATGCATGTTGAGACTGACCTTCTGTGATGCAAACACCATCAACCATTATTTGTGTGACATCCTCCCTCTGCTCCAGCTCTCCTGCACAAGCACTTATGTCAATGAGCTGGTGGCTTTCATTGTGGTGGGCATCAATGTGATTGTGCCCACTGTGACCATCTTTGTCTCTTATGGTTTCATCGTCTCCAGCATCCTGCCCATCAGCTCCACTGAGGGCAGGTCCAAAGCCTTCAGCACCTGTAGTTCCCACATAGTTGCTGTTTCTCTCTTCTTTGGATCTATTGCATTTATGTATCTTAAACCATCTTCTGCTGGGTCTATGGATGAGGGGAAAATCTCTTCTGTCTTTTATACCAATGTGGTTCCCATGATGAACCCTTTCATTTACAGTTTGAAAAACAGAGACATTAAACTTGCTGTGAAANTTTGAAAAACAGAGACATTAAACTTGCTGTGAAAAAAACTCTGAGTAGGAGAATGAATTGATCAGAAACAGAGTCTATCTGTGTAGGGATTCTGTATGTTTAAATAAAATACCTTTAGTGACAATCTTCTTAGCATTTTTCCTTAATATGGTAAAGGAAGATCAAGTCTCACAATTTATTTTTAGTCTTTATAAAGTAGGTCTTCCCTCTTTTCCTCACCATTACCATACTATCTTCTCCACCTTTTTGTTCTGTTTAGTAATAGCATTAAGTAATAAACAAGTTGTCTCCCCCCCTCATTTTCATTATCAACTTCTTTTTTCCTCTGAAACATGAAGTGGTCTTTAAAGTATTGAATTGGAAGGGTGACATTGTATAATTTGGGTGTTTATATCTGCTACTTGGTATTAGAATATGTATCAACAATTCCTTGGAGATTCTGGGCCTTTTCTGTTTCCATACAAATTTAAGGACTATTTGTTCCAGTTCTTTGAAAAATGTCCTCGGTATTTTGATCGGGATAGCATTGAAAGTGTAGATTGCTCTGGGTAGTATGGACATTTTAACTATGTTAATTCTTCCAATCCATGAGCATGGAATATTTTTCCATCTTTTTATGTCTTCCTCAATATCTTTCAAAAGTGATCTATAGTTTCTAGCATATAGGTCCTTTACGTCTCTGGTTAAGTTAATTCCAAGGTAACGCATGGTTTTTGGTGTTATTGTAAATGGGATGGATTCCCTAATTTCTCTTTCTTCAGTCTCGTTATTCGTGTATAGAAATGCAACTGATTTCTGGGCATTGATTTTGTATCCTGCCACCTTACTGAATTGTTCTATAACTTCTAATAGTTTGGGAGTGGATTCCTTTGGGTTTTCCATATAGAGTATCATGTCATCTGCAAAGAGAGACAGTTTGACTTCTTCTTTGCCGATTTGGATACCTTTGATCCCTTTTTGTCTTCTGATTGCTGTTGCAAGGACTTCTAGTACTATGTTGAATAATAGTGGCGAGAGTGGGCATCCTTGTCGTGTTCCTGATCTTAAGGGAAAGGCTTCCAGCTTTTCCCCATTGAGAATAATGCTTGCAGTAGGCTTTTCATAGATGGCTTTTATGAGATTGAGAAATGTACCCTCTATTCCTACACTCTGAAGGGTTTTAATCAGGAAAGGATGCTGTATTTTGTCAAATGCTTTTTCTGCATCAATTGAGAGGATCATATGGTTCTTGAGTCTTTTCTTGTTGATATGATGTATCACATTGATTGATTTGCGAGTGTTGAACCATGCTTGCATCCCAGGTATGAATCCCACTTGGTCATGATGGATAATCCTTTTAATGTACTGTTGGATTCTATTAGCAAGGATCTTGTTGAGGATTTTGGCATCCATATTCATTAGAGAAATCGGTCTGTAATTCTCCTTTTTGAGGGGGTCTTTGCCTGGTTTGGGGATCAAGGTAATATTAGCCTCATAGAATGAGTTTGGTAGCTTTCCTTCTGTTTCTATTTTTTGAAATAGCTTTAGGAGAATAGGTATTATTTCTTCTTTGAATGTTTGGTAGAATTCCCCAGGAAAACCGTCTGGGCCTGGAGTTTTATTATTTGGAAGGTTGTTTATCACTGACTCAATTTCTTCATAGTTAATTGGCCTATTTAAGAAATCTATTTCTTCCTGTTTCAGTCTTGGTAGTTTATAGGTTTCCAGGAAGGCCTCCATCTCTTCCAGATTGTTTAGTTTTTTGGCATATAGCTGTTGATAAAAGTTTCTAATAATCCTTGCAATTTCAATGGTGCTGGTCGTGACCTCTCCCTTTTCAGTCATAATTTTAATAATCTCAGTCCTTTCTCTTTGTTTTTGGACAAGTTTTGCCAGTGGTCTATCAATTTTATGGATTCTCTCAAAGAACCAGCTTCTAGTCCTGTTGATCTGCTCTACTGTGGTTCTGGTCTCTAATTCATTGATTTCTGCTCTAATCTTGGTCAACTCCTTCCTTGTCAGTGGGTTAGGCCTGTCCCTCTGTTGCTGTTCCAGTTTCTTGAGGTGAGAATATAGAAACTGCATTTTAGATTTTTCTATTCTTTTGAGTGAGGCTTGGATGGCTATGTATTTCCCCCTTAGGACTGCCTTTGCAGTATCCCATAGGTTTTGGACCGTTGTGTATTCATTCTCGTTGGTCTCCATAAATTGTTTAATTTGTTTTTTGATTTCCTGGTTTATCGAGTCATTCTTGAGCAGGATGGTTCTTAGCCTCCAAGTGTTTGAGTTTCTTCCAGGTTTTTCCTTGTGGTTGAGTTCCAATTTCAGAGCGTTGTGGTCTGAGAATATGCAGGGGATAATTTCAATCTTTTGGTATTGGCTGAGACCTGTTTTGTGTCCCAGAGCATGATCTATTCTTGAGAATGTTCCATGGGCATTTGAATAGAATGAGTATTCTTTGGTTCTGGGGTGTAGTGTTCTATATATATCTATGAGGTCCAACTCGTCGAGTATGGCATTCAAAGCCTTTGATTCTTTGCTTAGTTTTTGCCAGGGTGTTCTGTCTATTTCTGATAGTGGGGTGTTGAGGTCCCCTACTATTACTGTGTTCTTATCTATATGTCTCTTTATTTTGGTTAAGAGTTGGCTTGTGTATCTTGCTGCTCCCCTGTTGGGGGCATATATATTAATAATTGTCATATCCACTTGTTGAATACTTCCTTTAAGAATAATATAGTGCCCTTCTGTATCTCTCTCTATGGCCTCTAGTTTAAAATCCAGTCTATCTGATATGAGAATTGCTACTCCAGCTTTCTTTTGAGGTCCATTTGCGTGGAAGATGGTACTCCATCCCCTTACTCTAAGTCTGAATGCATCTTTGGGTTCAAAATGAGTCTCTTGTAGACAGCAAATGGATGGGTCATGTCTTTTTATCCAATCTGCAACCCTGTGGCGTTTTATGGGAGAGTTTAAGCCATTTAGATTGATAGAGATTATTGACAGATATGATTTTAATGATGCCATTTCTCTTTAAAGTCTTTGTATCGGTTGTGACTTGCTGCTCTGTATCACTCTTGGGGCCTTTTTACCTTTATAGAGCCCCCCTTAATATCTCCTGTAGGGCTGGTTTCGTGGTTACGAAATTGGTTAATGATTGGCGATTTTGGAACGTCTTTATTTCTCCATCAATTCTGAATGACAGCTTTGCTGGATAAAGGATCCTTGGCTGCATGTTTTTCTCTGAAAGAGCTTTAAAAATGCCCCCCCAAGCCTTTCTCTCATTCCAGGTCTCTGTAGACAGGTCTGACGTAATCCTGATACCTTTGCCTTGGTACGTGAGAAATTTCTTTGCCCTGGCCGCTTTCAATACTGTATCCTTGGATCTAATATTTGCGAATTGCACTATGACATGCCGTGGCGTAGGTTTGTCCTGGTTGAGCTTGGATGGGGTCCTCTCTGCCTCTTGGACACGAATGCTTGTTTCCCTTGCTAGATTAGGGAAGTTTTCAGCTACAATTTGTTCAAATATCTCTTCTAGACCTCTGTTTTTCTCCACCCCTTCAGGGATGCCGATGATTCTGACATTGGATCGTTTCATAGAGTCAGTAATCTCCCGTAATCTACATTCGTGGGCGTGGATTTTTTTAAGACCAGCTTCTATTTTCGTTTTTTCTTCTACTAACCCATCCTCCAATTCGCTAACGCGTTCCTCTGCCTCGGTGACCCTGGCCGTCAGAGCCTCTAGTTTTGACTG